>NC_067485.1:47165333-47372833 GCF_947179515.1 Apodemus sylvaticus
CTAACAAGACCACACCTCCCAATCCTTCCCCAATAGTTCCACCAACTTCAGACCAATGTTCAAACATGTTTATTTTCATTAAAACCACCACAAGATAATAAGTAGAGGGGTATAGAGAAGAAAATGAATTTCGAGTTTATCACAACCCTTGAGACAACAGATGCTCTGGAAGAAGAATGAGCTCTTTCATCCTCTCTTTATGTTACCAGAAACTGTAATGTTGACAAAAACAAAAGAATGGGGGTAGTAACAGCTTTCTCCACTCTAAGCACTTGAATATCTTGTTCTTACATATTGAGTAATAGCTAGATACCTTCTCTGATTCTCTTTTTCTGTATCAATTTCCATGAATATTTTGTCTGACCTTTAAATTCCTTGAGTCCATACTAGAGAATACTTAAAATCAAAACAAACAAACAAACAAACAAAAAAAGATAAACTCAAAACAGGTTCTAAAGTGCATTATATTTAAGGTTTTTTTTAAATCCTACTTTCCTGTTATTAACCATTTATGAGCCCTTCCCCCAGCCTTGAGCAGGCTAATCAGACCTTAATTGTTCGCCACAGTCAGTCTTAGCCCACCTAGTGTGGAGTCTTCTAACCTAGGTGGAAGTATCTTGCCTTGCAAATTTCCTGCAGAAGCAGACTGCCCACTGAGCTGCTGAGCTTGTTTTGCAACAGAATCCAGCTGAAACAATGGATAGGTTTTGGGGTTTTTCACTTATATATACACTGAGCTAAAATTTAAACTTTGAGCCTTGACCAGAGAATTTTATCTCAGCTCCTTATTTCTCTCGTCTGCCCATCCTATTTCATCCCCAGCTCTCCTTTCAGGTATACCCAGTTCTCTGTGGTTACACTTGTGGTTTTCACATCTTCAAATAACTGTTCCAGGTATTTTGCAGAGGTTTTCCAGGCACCTTTAGAAATAGAATGTGCTGGCCCTTAGTGAAAGCAGGTGGAAGACACCCAGAAGCCTGCCCACCCCGTGGCTTGTCTTGCTGCCCACTGGCTGCATGCTCCACTTTAATGTGTAAATATCTAGGGGAGAGATGGGAGAAAAAGAGAAGCAGCATGATTTGTGCACAATGAAGAGAGGTGTAACTGGAGATGGGAGGGTGGTGAAGAACAGCATGGTGTGACTAGCCTGCATAGTCACCTGACTCCATGGTGAAGTCCCATCCTATGCTGTCAATGAGGCCCTGTCTGGGTCCATGGCCCTGCGGCAATGGGGGTCTGTGTCAATGGCCATGGTTCACATTACCACTAAAGGACAAGTGGACATCCACGGTCTGGGCTGCTGCTGGGACCATGTTGATGTCCAAGGGCTGTGCAAAACTAGTCCTGCCTCTCACTGGCTACAGCACTTAAGAGGGCAGACCCTGCACCTCAACTAGGCAGCATTGTACAGCTAGCTTTGGTGGCCCGGGTGTAGGAGAATGGGTTGGCCTATGGTGTGATGGCAAGAAAGTTGGTCCTACTTCTCATTTGCTGAATTGCGATATGGGGGTGGGAGAGATGACCTCTTCTCCTTGCCCTTTGCTGCCTTCATTGGGTAGGAGAGCTGGCCCTGAGAGCATGAGAGCAGAAGATCAGATGAGCTGGCCTTGTCCCTTGCTGGGCAGTACTAGAGACCTAGACCCAATAGAATTAGGACAGGAGAGCTAGAGCTGATCCAGTCCCTTGCAGTTGCAACAGGCAGGTGAGCTGGCCCCACCCTTCACCTGGGCAAAGTAGAACTGGCCCTGATATCATAGACACAGAAGAGCTGATGGACTGAGGATCAGCTACCATCTATGCTCAGATCCAGGGTTTTGAGTTGCCCTACCCTAGTATCTAAACTCTCTGTTAACTGCTGGGGTGCATGAAGGTGCTGGTCCTACAAATCCAAAGCTTTTGAATCTTCATAATACAGGATAACAGCAGAATATCTGAGAGAAGTCCAAGCGAAGATTCAGTATTGATAGTATAGCAGAAGCCAGAGGCCTCAAACCAGACCAATGACTCACTGCAATGAACATTTGCAAGTAAAGCTGTCTGGGTAAAAGGGTGTACTGTGTGACACACTGTGACACACTGCAGCTTCTACAGTAAGGTGTCTTATTTTCTGGGGGTTTTCCCCTTTCTTTTGGCAAGGAAGTTGCAAGGGCAGATACAAAGGGTGGGATTGGGGTGCATTAAAAGTTTTTTACAAAAGAAATAGAATATGCTTACCCTATCTCACTTGTAGATAATTTAACAACCAACATTATACATCATGAAACAAGAAGAAAGTGAACAATTCTGGAGGCCAAATTTAATTGAAAGTAAAAAACAATAAATTACTTTCAGGTTGAGTGAATTTTTCTGCACAGATATTTCTAGCTGTGTATGTCACAGAGAAGGCACTGACAACAGACACAGAAATGATTGCACCAAGTTCTGCTCCCTGAAGAAATTAGTTTGCAGTAGTTGCTTACAGGAGACTGCCATAACACTGTGGAATCTTACCCTGGCATGGTAGTTTTCTCACTAGAGTGCCTGTGTACAACATGCAGTTAGCTCTACCGAAAAGCCTCCCATGTAGGGCAAGTGGACCATGCCACCAGACAAAAAACTTGGAAAGTTTGAGCAGGCTCAGACCCAGGGGACTCTCAAAGTTGAGAACACTACAAGTGAGGCCAGATTGTTGCCAAACTACCTGATCTGGAACATGTAACCATGACACCCCACTGAGAGGACCATGACATTCAGTCACAAAGTATAAAAACCTGGAATTCTCCATGCTAATGAGGTATCTAATAGACCCTGAGTGTCCAGCCAATGGGCTTCCCTTCCTGAACATTCCTTCCCACAAAAGATATTTAATCCCTGGTTCACCATGAATAAGGTATATGCATTCACATTCACCATCAAATAAAAGTTTAGGCAAGCAAGGACCATCTCTTCATCAAGGATTGCCAAGGGGATTGGAAAGAGGTCTTCCTCTTAAAGAGCCATGCCTAAATCTCCCAGAGAAGGCCTTCTGTCTTCCAGCTCCTCCTTACTCTTCGTACGCACTTGGAACCAATCCCGGTTCCACCCTCATCTCGGACTCTGCTTTCCACTTCCTGCCTGGAAACTTCGACCGGTGATCCAGTACCGCAGCAGCATCTGGAAACTTGGACCGGTGACCTGGTACCCCAATAGCATCTGGGTGTACAGAAGACTGGGGACCATGGCATCTATCTCAGACTCTGCTGTTTCTCACCCAGGGAAACACTGACTAGGACTCCTATTACGGATTGTGTTCTGTCTCCCCTGAATGACTTTCTGGCAGTGCTTGGGCAAGCCAGCTTCAAGGCAGACAAGCAGCCTGGCTCTCCCCTCCCCAGCACTTATGCTTTATGACCTTGTGGATGGGACTGTGAATCCCAGAATTTTCTAAACTTCTCATCTTCCTCAATGTCAGGAGCTCCCTGGGCTTTTAAAAGTTATCTTCCAGAATCTTTCTCATTCATTTCCTCCCTCCAGGAAGGAATATTTAGAAGGAATAGGTATATAACATAATGACTTGCCTTCAGAAAAGCAAGATCCTGGACTGCCTGGTTCTTTGTAAGGGTGGGGTTTCCAATGAGGCCAGAAACCTTCATTCAAGAAAACGCATTTCCTAAGCAGTTTTGGATCCACTATCTGCTGGTAAGTTTAGTGTATCAGGAAATTCATCAATTATAATTTCCTGGCTATATAGTGAATTATTTTCATATTAGGTAACTTGTTTAGTACATGATAAATATCTCTAGACAGATGGAGACATTTGAGTTGTCTGTTGAGTAGAGATCATGTGTAATCTAATGGAGGCAGAGTGAGTATGCTGATCTTTTCTTTCTATAGTTGCAGGCCACTCAGAAGCATAAGAAGTAGAGACGTATCAGAATACTCTCTGCTCTCCATCTGTGGTGGTCCATATAGACTCATATGTTTTAATGCTTGGTCCATAGGGAATGGCGCTATTAAAAGGCATGGTCTTGTTAAAGGAAGTGTGTCAGTATAGGGCAAGCTTTGAGGTCTTCTATGTTCAAGCTACACACAGTGTATTTCAGTTTCTCCTGCTACATTCAGTTAAGATGTAGTTCTCTCAGCTCCTACAGCACCATGTCTGCCTGCATGCAGCCATGCTTCCCATTATGATGATAATGGATGAAACCTCTGAACCTGTAAGCCAGCTGCAAACTAGTTTTCCTTTATAAGAGTTGTTATGACCATGTTGTCTCTTCACAGCAATAAAACCCCAACTAAAACACCAGCCCAACCACTCTTGATCACTGTAGATGCTAATTTCTCTCTCTGACTTCTGCCATCTTAGCTCAATTTATCTTTTGAGATAATTATTTCTCCATCACTGTCTTACTCAGTACAGACATATTTTCCACTTGAATTTAGGACTTAATGTTAAAAAAAAAAATAGGAAAACCCCCAGACTAGAGTTAGACCTTTCTAAAACCATTGAATGAATGAGGTATCAAAGCCACTCTTTACAAGGACATGGTGGACTTAGGGTTTGAACTACACGGACATAAGGTGTTGCTCAAGGCTCAGCCTCCTGTGAATGTGTGCCATAGACCTCACAGCTCTGCAATGGTATCCAGGACAGAAAACAGATATAGAAATAACCGGCACATCCTCCATAACCAATTGGCTTTTACTTCTGATTTCTGACAGTGCCTTGCCGTGATGAAACTGTGAACACATTCAAACTCTTATCAAGGTTATCTGGACAAGGGTATGCTCCCCAAGCTCCCAGAAATACACGACCAAAGCTGAAGGGAATATACAAATTTTGAGTGTCAGCAGTTAATTTGTACCAGAGTGGTAGCATTCAATTCTGATAAAATCTGGCAGAGAACAAAGCATGCTTTCTGTCTGGTAACTCAAGCTTGTGATAGTGTTCATCCTTGGGTTTCATTGGTCACAACACATGTGTCAGTAGTAGAGATTCAGTTTGAATCTTGATTTTTCACAGGGTCTGAGTGAGTGAAAAGAAGTAAGAGACTAAGTTAGTGGAAATTGATATTAAATGTACACAGCTCAGTGATGCAGTAAGGATGGATTCTTATGACTAAGCCTGTGTACAGTGCCTGTGTCTGATGCTTCATGGTCTTCCTGTCTAAGATTCTGGAGTAGAAAACCCCCAAGGCAGCAAGGGCTGTAATTGGAAATAGTCTTTGGAAACCACTGGGAGACATCTGAACTCACTCTATATTGGGATAATGGGAATACTTGAGTAATACTTGGTAAATATTATTTGTAAAATATGTTAAATATTAGAATGTATCAAAAGTGTATAATGAAATATACTTATTGTCAAATTTCCTTGAAGAAAATAAAATGTGGAGTTTTTTTGTTTGTTTGTTTGTTTGTTTTACTATTTGTAAAGGTAGTGTTTTATTTTTCTAATTAATTTCTCCCAAATCTTGTCCTCCCTTACTGGTCCCCCTCCCAGAGTTCTTCACCCATCCCCTGTCCCCTTTGCCTTTGACAGGGAATCGCCCTCCCAGAGCATCCCCCTACCTTGGAGCATCAGGTCTCCTACTGAGGTCAGACATGACAGTCCTCTGCTTCATAAGTGCCAGGGCCTCAGACAAGCCCAGGCCAACCCTTTGTTTGGTGGCTCAGTCTCTGGTAGCACCAAGGAGTCCAGGGTAGTTGACACAGTTGGTCTTCCTATGGAGTTGTCATCCCCTTCAGCTCCTTCAATCCCCATTGAGTCCTGGAAGCTTCTCACATCCCAGCTATCTGGAACTTTCTAGAAGTTACCACCACCCCAACCCCCAGCCCCGGCAGCTGCATCTTTCTGTTCACTTTCTTGGCCCGCTGTGCTTCTTCCCTTCGGCTCCCCATGCCTGACCTTACCCCTCTTTTCCCATCCCCTCCCCCCTCTACCACCCATGATTTTTTATTCCCCTTTCTAAGTGGGATTTAAGCATCCTCACTTGGGCCTTTCTTTTTGTTAAACTTCTTAGGATCTGTGGCTGTATCATGGCTCTTCTGTACTTTTTAGCTACTACCCACTTATCAGTGAGTACATACTATGCATGTACTTTTGGGACTGGGTTACCTCACTCAGGATATTTTCTAGGTCCATCCATTTACCTGAAAAGTTCATGATATCCTCATTTTAAATAGCTGAATAGTATTCCATATTTTCTCTATCAGTTCTTCAGTTGAGCGACATCTGGGTTGTTTCTGGCTTCTGGTTATTATGAAGAAGGATCCTATTAACATAGTGGAGCATGTGTCCTTGTGGTATGGTGGACCATCTTTTGAGTATATGCCCAGAAACAACATAGCTGAGTCTTCAGAGAGAACTACTTCCAATTTTCAGAGGATCTGCAAGATTTATTTCCAGTGTAGTTATATCAATTTGCAATCCGACCAGCAATGGAGGAGTGTTCCCCTTTTGCCACATCCTCTCCAGACATGTGTTGTTGCTTGAAATGTTTGGTCATAGCCTTTCTGACTGGTATAAAGTGAAGACTCAGGGTCATTTTGATTTGCATTTGCCTGAGTACTTTTTATTTAAAAATATCGGAAAAAAATAAAGCAAATTCTGTCAACATACAAGCCTTTTATTCTGACAGATGTACACAAATCTTACCAACTATGTTTTATTTTTTTATCTTTTAAGTAAAATTCCAATTTTATTGAACAAAGGAATAAATGGGGTTTTCAAGTTTTCTCATCATGGTTATTTTTTAAGCCATCTGATCCATGACAGTACTTATCGACACCAGATGTTTGTCTATTGTTGTTGTTTGTAATGTGCTTAATTTTATATTCATAAATATACTTAAATAAATTAGTAAGTACTACAAAGTAACACATGGCACACATGTTGCTTAATAATAATATTACCATGTAGCTGACAATAATGAGTAATAGCTCTATAACAACTTGTAAGTTCATGTACAAATTTGAATTTTATGCAAAAATTCTGCTTTTAATTTTTACATTACTGGGACCTAATGTCACTTTCAGATAGACAAATGCTTCTGTTTTTTTTTTATTCGATATAATTTTTTATTTACATTTCAAATGATTTCCCCTTTTCTAGCTCCCCACTCTCCGAAAGTCCCGTAAGCCCCCTTCTCTTCACTGTCCTCCCATCCACCCCTTCCTACTTTAACTTTTTTTCACATACCACTCCATCAGGATATGGGGGGAGGTGTCCCTGAGATGAGGGTTCTCCAAGTCCATGTGGATATTTGGCAGTGACAAACAGAAACAAACACAGAGGCAGTTTGAATCTGAGTGTATTTTGTAGCTCTCAAGCAGGGGATTTTATACATTAAACCAAACATGAAAACTCTTAGAAACCATCTCTAGTGAAACAATAATGAATATCAACAAGAATCATTTTGGACAAAAATATAAAAATCATCTAAGCAATATGACTCTGAAGTTATATGTTTCATTAATCAGAAATGGAACAGTTAACATCACCATCAAAATATAATAATGTTAAAAGAATGTATTCAATAGGGCGGTCATCTAAGGCTAGTGGCATAATCTCAAGAACAGGCTAATAAATCTTTATGGTCAGTGTTCTTAACCATTGAGATAACTTTCTAGTCCCTATGGTCAATTATTGTTTAACATCTAATGTCTGATTTTTTATAAATCTTTAAAGCATAATTTTAAACTATTTTATTTTTTTTAATTAAGGTTTCTTCAAAACCCACCTCTGATGACACACGTGGAGCCATATAAAATTTTATTGTTGTGAAAGTTTTTATCTATCATAATAATTTTGTAAACAATTTGAAAAGTAAAGCATTGGTTTCCATGGAGATAAGGCCATGTTAGTGACCCATCTCAAGGAGTGGTTTTATACCATTATTTTTGGTTAAGATCATTGTCTAGGCTACCAGGAACCTATAACTAAGAAAAGGAATGAAAGAGAACAAAAAAAAATTGTCATGAGAACTATGGATTAATATGTTTGCTGTGGCTGAGAGTTTTACAACAAGTTCTAGGAGACCTCTTTTTGTGAAGTCTAATGTCTCAGTCTACGGAACCTGTCATACAGATTCTACTGGGGTCGGTGTGTCATCTCTCTTTTTTTTTTATTTTTTAATTGAAGTTGGTAAATTTTTCTTTTGGCTGTAAAGATAGAGGAAAAGATTAATCGGAATATGACAGGAAAAATAAGGAGAATAATAATTATTTTTGTAGCCACAGTGACAACAATGATCTAATGTAGCCAACTAGCCATGTTTAAAGACTGTAAACCAGAGCTAATAGACTAAGCCAAATCCTCTATGTCAGTAGATTTAACATGTGCTTTGCTCATAGTGGAGATCTGGGCTTGTAAATGCACCATATCATAAGTAATATCATTGTCTTTCTAAATTTCAACAAATGTTTTTTAGTAATATTTTAATTGTAACTTTTATTGTAAGGTAATTGTGTTACACATATGTACCGAAAGTTGGCATGGCACTTGGTAGAAAGCTGAATGTTAATATTTTCTACCTCTTGTTTTAATGTCAAAAATAGACCCTCTAACGAATTAAGTTTTACTTTTAATTTTTTATTTATAATCTGTTGTCTTATAAGTATTAAAGAGAAATTTTTATTTAAATCATCAACAAAATGTGTAGTGTTTATATCTGAGACTGTTGTAACTTGAAACTGTAAGGTAAGAATGGCTATTAAAGCACTAATATCTAAAACTAAAGTTGTAGCAAAACGCTTTGGTCTAATTAGCTCATTAACTCTTTTAAGCGTTTGCAAAGCTACATTATCAAACCAAACATCATCTTTTAAATCTATAGGAAGCATAACATAAGAAGGTCTTTGTAATAGCAAAATAACTGAATAATTTTTAATTGAAATAGGATTAACACAATTACTTAGAGTACATTTGGAACAGTTGACCTGATAAAACTGTTTTATCTTAGTAATTTTTAAATCTTAGGAGTGTCTAGAGAGTATACCCTAAGGATAGTTTAGGCAAGATCTAATTGTCAAAGGAGTGCTCTTAGATTCCTTAGGATTTTTAGAAGGACCATGTTAGTCATGGCAAAAAGTCTAAATAATCCTGGAAAAACATTAGAAATATTATGTGAAGGAGAGACAATAAAACTTGTCATTTTCCATATTATTTTTTCACCTTTTATACTTTTTTTTCTTTTGGGTTTTTAATAGAGGTTTTTTGGTGGAAGGGCCGAATAAGTCTGTCTGGGATCTAGATTGGGGTTTTTGTATTCTGTGGAAAAACACTTGTATACCTTCTTTTTGAGGCAATTAACACATCTGGCCCTTTCTAGGTGCCTGTAAAAAGATCTTTTCATATTGCTAAAGGAGTAACACCTGTTGTAGGGGAGCCCAATGTTTTTGCATAGGAGTAAAACCTTTATTAACTGTATTAAGGTCACTAGTGGTAAATAAAGCATGGCTTAATAATTGATTTGGTGAATAATAATGACCACTAGACTTTAATCTTTGAAACTGTACCTTAAGATTTTGACAAGTCTTTTCTATGATAGCCTGACTTTGGGGGGTTGTATGGAATTCCTGTTGCATGTTCTATCCCCATTGAATGTAAAACTTTGTAAAAGCTTGAGAAGTGTAAGTTGGAGCATTATCATTTTTACTCTTTTGGGGACACCTAAGGGGGAGAAGCATGTAATAAGATGTTGTATGATATCTTTTACAGCCTCTCTGGTTCTCGCAGTGGCCATGATCACATGAGAGTAGATATCTACAGTAACATGTACCTAGTCTAACTTTCTAAATTCTGGGATAAGAGTTACATCCATTTATTACAAAACTTGAGCCTTAAGGCCCCTTGGATTAACTTCCACTTTTTATGAATGATATACATCAGGACAATGTTTACAGCACTTTACAATTTGTCTAGACTGTTCTTGTGTCAAGTTGAACATCCTTCTCAAATCGAATGTGTTCTGATGATATAAAGTATGACTTTCTAATGTTTGTTTAACCATACTAGCAATCAAGTGCTCTTTTGTTAATCCATCTGTTATAGCATTTCTTAAAGCCAATGGACCTGGCAGACCAGTATATTCTCTGATATGTCTTTTTTTTCTTTTTTTTTATTCGATATATTTTTTATTTACATTTCAAATGATTTCCCCTTTTCTAGCCCCCCACTCCCTGAAAGTCCCACAAGCCCCCTTCTCTCCCCCTGTCCTCCCACCCACCCATTCCCACTTCCCCGTTCTGGTTTTGCCGAATACTGCTTCACTGAGTCCAGAACAAGGGGCCACTCCTCCTTTCTTCTTGTACCTCATTTGATGTGTGGATTATGTTTTGGGTATTCCAGTTTTCTAGGTTAATATCCACTTATTAGTGAGTGCACACCATGATTCACCTTTTGAGTCAGGGTTACCTCACTTAGTATGATGTTCTCTGGCTCCATCCATTTGCCTAAGAATTTCATGAATTCATTGTTTCTAATGGCTGAATAGTACTCCATTGTATAGATATACCACATTTTTTGCATCCACTCTTCTGTTGAGGGATACCAGGGTTCTTTCCAGCATCTGGCAATTATAAATAGGGCTGCTATGAACATAGTAGAGCATGTATCCTTATTACATGGTGGGGAATCCTCTGGGTATATGCCCAGGAGTGGTATAGCAGGATCTTCTGGAAGTGAGGTGCCTAGTTTTCAGAGGAACCGCCAGACTGATTTCCAGAGTGGTTGTACCAATTTGCAACCCCACCAGCAGTGGAGGAGTGTTCCTCTTTCTCCACACCCTCTCCAACACCTGTTGTCTCCTGAATTTTTAATCTTAGCCATTCTGACTGGTGTAAGGTGAAATCTCAGGGTTGGTTTGATTTGCATTTCCCTAATGACTAATGAAGTTGAGCATTTTTTAAGATGCTTCTCCGCCATCCGAAGATCTTCAGGTGAGAATTCTTTGACTCTGTACCCCATTTTTAATAGGGTTGTTCGGTTTTCTGGAGTCTAACTTCTTGAGTTCTTTATATATATTGGATATTAGCCCTCTATCTGATGTAGAATCGGTGAAGATCTTTTCCCAATTTGTTGGTGGCTGATTTGTCCTCTTGATGGTGTCCTTTTTTTTTTATCCGATATAATTTATTTACATTTCAAATGATTTCCCCTTTCCTAGCCCCCCACTCCCCGAAAGTCCCGTAAGCCCCCTTCTCTTCCCCTGTCTTCCCACCCACCCATTCCCACTTCCCTGTTCTGGTTTTGCCAAATACTGCTTCACTGAGTCTTTCCAGAACAATGGGCCACTCCTCCTTTCTTCTTGTACCTCATTTGATGTGTGGATTATGTTTTGGGTATTCCAGTTTTCTAGGTTAATATCCACTTATTAGTGAGTGCATATCATGATTCACCTTTAGAGTCTGGGTTACCTCACTTAGTATGGTGTTCTCTGGCTCCATCCATTTGCCTAAGAATTTCGTGAATTCCTTGTTTCTAATGGCTGAATAGTACTCCATTGTGTAGATATACCACATTTTTTGCATCCACTCTTCTGTTGAGGTATACCTGGGTTCTTTCCAGCATCTGGCAATTATAAATAGGGCTGCTATGAACATAGTAGAGCATGTATCCTTATTACATGGTGGGGAATCCTCTGGGTATATGCCCAGGAGTGGTATAGCAGGATCTTCTGGAAGTGAGGTGCCTAGTTTTCAGAGGAACCGCCAGACTGATTTCCAGAGTGGTTGTACCAATTTGCAACCCCACCAGCAGTGGAGGAGTGTTCCTCTTTCTCCACACCCTCTCCAACACCTGCTGTCTCCTGAATTTTTAATCTTAGCCATTCTGACTGGTGTAAGGTGAAATCTCAGGGTTGGTTTGATTTGCATTTCCCTAATGACTAATGAAGTTGAGCATTTTTTTAAGATGCTTCTCCGCCATCCGAAGATCTTCAGGTGAGAATTCTTTGTTTAACTCTGTACCCCATTTTTAATAGGGTTGTTCGGTTTTCTGGAGTCTAACTTCTTGAGGTCTTTATATATATTGGATATTAGCCCTCTATCTGATGTAGGATTGGTGAAGATCTTTTCCCAATTTGTTGGTGGCTGATTTGTCCTCTTGATGGTGTCCTTTGCCTTACAGAAACTTTGTAATTTTATGAGGTCCCATTTGTCAATTCTTACTCTAGAGCATACGCTATTGGTGTTCTGTTCAGAAACTTTCTTCCTGTACCGATGTCCTCAAGGGTCTTCCCCAGTTTCTTTTCTATTAGCTTCAGAGTGTCTGGCTTTATGTGGAGGTCCTTGATCCATTTGGATTTGAGCTTAGTACAAGGAGACAAGGATGGATCAATTCCCATTCTTCTGCATGCTGACCTCCAGTTGAACCAGCACCATTTGTTGAAAAGGCTATCTTTTTTCCATTGGATGTTTTCAGCCTCTTTGTCGAGGATCAAGTGGCCATAGGTGTGTGGGTTCATTTCTGGATCTTCAATCCTGTTCCATTGATCCTCCTGCCGGTCACTGTACCAATACCATGCAGTTTTTAACACTATTGCTCTGTAGTATTGCTTGAGGTCAGGGATACTGATTCCCCCAGACTTTCTTTTGTTGCTGAGAATAGTTTTAGCTATCCTGGGTTTTTTGTTATTCCAGATGAATTTGATAATTGCTCTTTCTGACTCTGTGAAGAATTGAGTTGGGATTTTGATGGGTATTGCATTGAATCTGTATAGTACTTTAGGCAAAATGGCCATTTTAACTATATTGATTCTACCGATCCATGAGCATGGGAGGTTTTCCCATTTTTTGAGGTCTTCTTCCATTTCCTTCTTCAGAGTCTTGAAGTTCTTGTCATACAGATCTTTCACATGTTTGGTAAGTCACCCCAAGATACTTTATACTGTTTGTGGCTATTGTGAAGGGGGTCATTTCCCTAATTTCTTTCTCAGCCTGCTTATCCTTTGAGTATAGGAAGGCCACTGATTTGCTTGAGTTGATTTTATAACCTACCACTTTGCTGAAGTTGTTTATCAGCTGTAGGAGTTCTCTAGTGGAGTTTTTTGGGTCACTTAGGTAGACTATCATGTCATCTGCAAATAATGATAGTTTGACTTCTTCCTTTCCAATTTGTATCCCTTTGACCTCCTTATGTTGTCGAATTGCCCGACCTAGTACCTCAAGTACAATATTGAAAAGATAAGGAGAAAGGGGGCAACCCTGTCTAGTCCCTGATTTTAGTGGGAGTGCTTCAATTTTCTCTCCATTTAGTTTGATGCTGGCTACCGGTTTACTGTATATTTCTTTTACTATGTTTAGGTATGGGCCTTGAATTCCTGTTCTTTCCAAGACTTTAAGCATGAAAGGATGCTGAATTTTGTCAAATGCTTTTTCAGCATCCAATGAAATGACCATGTGGTTTTGTTCTTTGAGTTTGTTTATGTAGTGGATTGCATTGATGGATTTACGTATATTGAACCAACCCTGCATTCCCGGGATAAAGCCTACTTGATCATGGTGGATGATTGTTTTGATGTGTTCTTGGATTCGGTTGGCAAGAATTTTATTGAGTATTTTTGCATCGATGTTCATAAGGGAAATTGGTCTGAAGTTCTCTTTCTTTGTTGGATTTTTGTGTGGTTTTGGTATCAGCGTAATTGTGGTTTTGGAGAAGGAATTGGGTAGTGTTCCTTCTGTTTCTATTTTGTGGAATAGTTTGAAGAGTATTGGTGTTAACTCTTCTTTGAAGGTCTGATAGAATTCTGCACTGAAACCATCTGGTCCTGTGCTTTTTTTGGTTGGAAGACTTTCTATGACTCCTTCTATTTCTTTAAGCATTATGGGACTGTTTAGATGATCTATTTGGTTCTGATTTAATTTTGGTATTTGGTATCTGTCAAGGAAATTGTCCATTTCTTCCAGATTCTCCAGTTGTGTTGAGTACAGGCTCTTGTAGTAGGATCTGATGATTTTTTTGGATTTCCTCAGTTTCCGTTGTTATATCTCCCTTTTCATGTCTAAGTTTGTTAATTTGGATACTTTCTCTGTGCCCTTTGGTCATTCTGGCTAAGGGTTTATCTATCCTGTTGATTTTTTCAAAGAACCAGCTCCTGGTTTTGTTGATTCTTTGAATGGTTCTCTTTGTTTCTACTTGATTGATTTCGGCCCTGGGTTTGATGATTTCCTGCCTTCTACTCCTCCTGGGTGAAATAGCTTCTTTTTGTTCCAGGGCTTTCAGGTGTGTCATTAAGCTGGTAATGTATGCTCTCTCCATTTTCTTTTTGGAGGCACTCAGGGCTATGAGTTTTCCTCCTAGCACTGCTTTCATTGTGTCCCATAGATTTGGGTATGTTGTGTCTTCATTTTCATTGTGTTCTAAAAAGTCTTTAATTTCTTTCTTTATTTCTTCCTTGACCAAGGTATCATTGAGTAGAATATTGTTCAGTTTCCACGTGTATGTGTGTTTTCTGTTGTTTTTGTTGCTATTGAAGACCACTTTTACTCCATAGTGATCTGATAGGAGGCATGGAATTAGTTCGATCTTCTTATATTTGTTGAGGTCTGTCTTGTGACCAATTATATGGTCGATTTTGGAGAAGGTACCATGAGGTGCTGAGAAAAAGGTATATTCTTTTGCTTTAGGATAGAATGTTCTATATATATCTTTTAAATCTAATTGGTCCAAGGCTTCAATTAGTTTCATTGTGTCCCTGTTTAGTTTCTGTTTTCCTGATTGGTCCATTGAGGAGAGTGGAGTGTTGAAGTCACCCACAATTATTGTGTTAGATGCAATGTGTGCTTTGAGCTTTAATAAAGTTTCTTTTACGAAAGAGGGTGCCCTTGCATTTGGAGCATAGATGTTCAGGATTGAGAGTTCTTCTTGTTGTATTTTTCCTTTGACCAGCAGGAAGTGTCCCTCAGAGTCTCTTTTGATGACTTTGGGTTGAAAGTCAATTTTATCTGATATTAAAATGGCTACTCCAGCTTTTTTCCTGAGACCATTTGCTTGTAAAATTGTCTTCTAGCCTTTTACTCTAAGGTAGTGTTTGTCTTTGACCCTTAGGTGTGTTTCCTGTAAGCAGCAAAATGTAGGGTCCTGCTTACGTATCCAGTCAGTTAGTCTATGTCTTTTTATTGGGGCATTGAGTCCATTGATGTTAAGAGATATTAAGGAATAGTGATTGTTACTTCCTGTCATTTTTGACGTTATTTTTTAAGTTTGATTGGTTAACTTCTTTTGGGTTTGATGAAAGATTACTATCTTGCTTTTTCCAGGGTGAAGTTGTATTGGTGTTTTCCTCCTATTATCCTTTGTAGGGCTGGGTTTGTGGTTAGTATTGGGTAAACTTGGTTTTGTCATGGAATATCTTAGTTTCTCCATCTACGGTGATTGAGAGTTTTGCTGGATATAGTAGTTTTGGCTGACATTTGTATTCTCTTAGAGTCTGCATGAGATCTGGCCACGATCTTCTAGCCTTCATAGTCTCAGGTGAAAACTCTGCTGTGATTCTGATAGGTCTTCCTTTATATGTTACTTGGCCTTTTTCTCTTACTGCCTTTAATATTCTTTCTTTGTTTAGTACATTTGGTGTTTTGATTATTATGTGACGGGAAGTATTTCTGTTCTGGTCCCATCTGTATGGAGTTCTGTAGGCTTCTTGTATATTCGTGGGCATCTCTCTCTTTAGGTTAGGGAAGTTTTTTTCCATAATCTTATTGAAGATATTTGCTGGCCCTTTAAGTTGTAAATCTTCACTCTCATCTATTCCTATAATCCTTAGGTTTGGTCTTCTCATTGTGTCTTGGATTTCCTGGATATTTTGGGTTACAAGCTTTTTGCATTTTGCATTTTCTTTAACTGTTGAGTCCATGGTTTCTATGGTATCTTCAGCATCTGAGATTCTTTCTTCTATCTCTTGTATTCTGTTGTTGATATTTGCATCTCTGTCCCCTGATTTCTTCCCAAGGCTTTCTATCTCCAAAGTTGTCTCCCTTTGAGTTTTCTTAGTTGTTTCTACTTCTGATTTTAGATCCTGGATGGTTTTGCTTAGCTCCTTCACTTGATTGTTTGTGCTTTCCTGTAATTCTTTAAGAGATTTTTGTGTTTCTTCTTTCATGACCTCAGCCTGTTTACCAAAGTTCTCCTGTATTTCTTTAAGTGTTTTTTGTGTTTCCTCATTATTGGCTTTTGTATTCTCCTGGATTTCTTTCAATGATTTTTGTGTTTCCCTTGCAAGGGCTTCTTACTTTTGATCCATTTTCTCCTGAATTTCTTTAGGTATGTCCTTCATGTGTTCCTGTAGCAGCATCATGACCAGTGATTTTAAATCCAAATCTTTTTTTACTGGTGTGATGGGGCATCCAGGACATGCTGGTAAAGGAGAATTGGGTTCAGATGTTGCCATATTGCCTTGATTTCTGTTAGTGATGTTCCTGCGTTTGCCTTTTGCCATCTAGTTCCCACTGGTGTTAGTTGGTCTTGTCAATGCTGGACTCACCAGTGCAAGCTGCCCCTTCCCAGGTGGCCTCTGGTGCACAGCTTACCTGAAGTCAGGTAAGCTGTGCACCAGAGCTGCCTGAAGTCAGGGTGCTGTTTCCCAGGCTGTTCAGATCCCGAAGCAGACACCTGAAGGCTCCCGCTGTGGGGCCTGCTGGATTCACTGGAGCCGCCAGACTGATTTCCAGAGTGGTTGCACCAATTTGCAACCACACCAGCATTGGAGGAGTGTCTTTTTTTTTTCTTGATTGAATTATATTTTGTCACTGAAGCAAGAGTGATAAAATTTTGAAATTTCCAGATATAAGCGCTGTCTCTATATGTGGAAGTAAATGAACTATATATTTTGAATCTGTATAAAGGTTAAACTCTTTAGGTATGTGTTTAAGGGCAGTAATAACTAAAAATTTTCACTTGCTATGTAGAAACTTCTTTTGTCTTTTTAATAATCACAGTTCTATTTTTTATATAGGCAATTGAAATTCTTTGGATGACCCATCTGTAAATACTAAGAGGGCATCAGAAATAAGTTCTGATGCTATTTTAGAAGGAAAGATTATTTTGTTTCTTTTATAAACTTTAATATAGGGTGTTGCGGTATTTGATATTTAATTTATGTCATATAATAAGCTAATGTATATGATCAATGTTATAAAAGAAATGATATTAGTTTTAAAGTAATCTTAAACAGTATTATCTATGTTATAGTCATTTAGGAAATAACATCAACACCAGGATAAAATATATAAAGTAAGTGCACATTTCTCCCCATTTCTGCCTCCCTTTCTCTTCTTGTTTTTTGAGAGAGGATTTTCACTCTGTAGCTACAGCTGATCTGGAACTCATTTTTTAGCCCAGGCTGGTCTCAAATGAGATAGCAGTTTGCCTGCCTCAGCCTCCAAAATGCTAAGATTATAGACATGAGCATTATTTCCAGCTCTAGATTGGCATTTCATAAAACAAAATTAGTAAGGTTTAAAGAATTGAAATAATATCTGTTGGCACATGTAATGTCATGTTAAACAAATGTTATGAAAAATATAATGCTGCTTATTATGGTTATTTTCAACTCTAATAATAAATGGTGTTTATTTACTGGAAAAAAATAAGCTAATGTAATTTCCCAATCATCTATAGTTTGAAGTAAATACTCTAATTGTTCCTTATTATAAGGAATAACAATTTTAATTATTTTTTTGGCAAACAGTTTTCTGGATCTTAACCTCCCTTTAATAATTAACTGACTACACATAAAAGGATAAGAAGATACCATTTTTACTTGAGTATGAGGGAGACAAATCTATTCTAATACACCTTCTTGTCATAAACATGTAGTAGGAGTATAGATGTTTAAAGTATAATAAAGGATCATGTTTTTAGATAGTTTATTTGTTTTACTTTTGTATCTAACATCTTTTGTTTTATGAATTTTAATTGTTTTAAGTCTTCTTTTGTAAGTTGCTTTTAGATTTGGGATCAGGATCTCCTTTAAGAATTTTAAATAAATGATATAATTGTCATGTGGTAATTTTTAAATAAGGTCTAATCTAATTAATATTTCCCAATAATTTTTGAAAATTATTAAGTGTCTTTAATTTATCAACTTTTAAGTTGTAATTTTTGAGATATAATAAAAATCACTATGAATTGTTTTTTCTAAATAATTTATTGACTTTTTATGTTGAATTTTATCAGGGGTGATAATTAGTCTATGTTTGGTCAATGTCTCAATCATATTTTTAAAATTAATTGAGTTAAATCTTCTGTTTTTCTGTTATAAGAATATCATCTATAAAATATAATATGAAAGCCTTTTTATGCTTATCCCTGATGGATATTAAAGCCTGATCTACAAATTTTTGACAAAGAGTTAGACTATTTTTTATTCCTTGGGGAAGAACCTTCCATTGATACCTTTGAAATGGCTTTTGAAAATTAATAGAAAGCATGTTGAAAGTAAATCTTTGTGTGTCTTTTGGTTGTAATTTATATTTAAAAAATCCTTTAAATCTGTAACTATAATATAATAATTCTCTGGGACAGTTACTGGGGATGGAAGTCTTGGCTGTACAGCTCTCGTATGATATATTGACTTATTAACAGCCTAAGAACTTGTAAGAGTCTCTATTTGTCTGATTTTTTAATGATAAACACCGGAGTATTCTATGGACTGTTAGATTCTTTAATATGTCTTAACTGTAGTTCTTCTACTAGTTGTTCTAGAGCCTGTATCTTTTCCTGAGTTAGGAACCACTGATTCTTCTATATAGGCTCATCATTAATCTATGAAATTTTAACTTTATATATCTCATCAGAGGCCCCTATAAAAATGTTGATCATTCTAATTTTTTTCTGTGATTAATTTTACTTTCATTTCCCCTAAAATATCTCTTCCCCATAAGGAGAATGGCAAAGAATAAAAAATGTAAGGTTTAAAAGTATTCACTTGTCTTTACATTCTCATGTCAGGATTTTTGAATTTTGAGCTATGTAGGAAGCTAGTCCCAATCCTACCAGTGTAGAGGTGGTATGAACTATAGGCCATGCCCCAGGCCAGTCTCTTCTTGCAATGTAAGACCTATCTACTCCTGTCTCTAATAATGGATATTTTTCCTTCTATTTTTATAGTTTTTAAGGGTCTTCGTCTAGTAATTTTCTGAGCCCAGGCTGCCACTTCTGTGGAGTCAAACACTTCATCCCCTCTAGTTTTAATATTGGGTTGGGGAGTTGTACATACAGAAATAGTATTATCTGAGCTACCTGTTGGTTTTTATGTGGTTGTATTGTTTCTTTTAATGGCCTAATCATAATTTTTACTTCTCCCTGGAAATCTGAGTTAATTACGCCAGGAAAAAATTTAAAGTTTTTCTTATAATTTGGCTTTCTCCCTCTTATAAGACCAAAGGTGTCAGGTGATAGTGGCCCTTTAAATCTTGCAACTATTAATTGTACTCCCTCATAAAGAGAGAGTATATAATCTTTGTCTACTGCAAGATCTAATCCTGTACTTCCTAGTGTTATTCGGATAAGCTTAAGATGTTAAATTCACAGGCCAGAGGATTCAGTTTACTTTTACCTTCCTCTGTTTCCCTATATTGCCCTTTCTATTTTGGGGTAGAGGATATGACCCTCACTGTTTTTTATCTCCTCATCTTTCAGAGGGGTTTTATTCTTATGAAATTTTGACTTATATTTATTCCTCCAATGCTTTCCCTTCTTACACTGAGGACATAAGCCCTGAGGTTGGTTTTTCTTATTTTTATTTTTTGAAGTCTGTTTTTTTTTTTATAGTAGTGGCTCATATGTCTCTTTTGGCCACTAGAAAAGCATGAAACCTCTTGGTTTCTTCCACTGTTTAAGTTCTGAACATAGGTGCTGAAATGTTGCCCTTGCATTGCTGCTGTAGCATAGGCCTTACCCTGGACCACCATGAGGCTATACATGCTTTGACGTAATATTGCATAGTCCCTGTTTTTCTGATTGCTCTAATTAGTTCCTGGAAGAGAGTATTGGCATTTTCCCATGTAGTTTTAATAATATGTCCAAGACCTCAGAGGAGGAAGCATCCTGCCTATTGCTTCTTCCAACCTAGCAATAAAGTCTTCTAAAGACTGTTTCTTTCCTCTGGGAACCACTGATTGACACTCAGTACAAATTCACAAAATGCTGCCAAACTCTTCTTCTCTGAAGTTTTAACACCTCTACTTACTAACATATGTCTCAATACTGCCAGGAACAAGCCTCTGTTTTTGGACTATGAATGCCCCATGATTTTTACCTTCTCTCCAGCTTAACTGGATGTGCCTCTATTGAGTCTGTAGCACTCTTGATGAGGTTCTATCCTTACCTGAAAAAGTTTTTTAGAAAAGGAGAGAGAAAGCTTACCTGCTTTGAGGCCCACATTGGGCGCCAGCTGCCATGGGCCACCCCAGCCGGGTATGGGGTCCCTGGGATGAGGGTTCTTGAAGTTCAGGTGGGTAAGGATTTAGCAGTGACAAGCAGAAATAAACACAGAGGCAGTTTGAGTCTGAGTGCATTTTGTAGCTCTCTAGCAGGAGATTTTATACATTAAACCAAACATGACAACTCTTAGAAACCATGTCTGGTGAAACAATCATGAATACTAACAAGAATCATTTGGCACAGTAACATAAAAATCATTTGAGGATTATGACTCTGAAACTACTTGTTTAGTGAATCACAAACAGAACAGGTAACATCACCATCAAAATATAGCAATTCTAAAAGATTAGATTCAATAGGGCAGTTGTCCTAGGCTAGTGGCATATTCCTAGGTTAATAAATCTTTATGGTCAGTGTTCTTAACTGCTGAGCTAATTTTCTAGCTCCTATGGTTAATTATTGCTTAACATCTAATGTCTACTTTTTTATAAATCTTTAAAGCATAAATTTAAACTATTTTAATTCTTTCTATTCAAGGCATTCTTTATCATATATCAAAACTCACCTCTAATGATACATGTATGTAGCCATATGAAATTTTATTGTTGGAAAAATTTTTATCTATCATAATAATTTTGTAAACGATTTGAAAATTAAAGCGTTGCTTTCCCTGGAGATAAGGTCATCTTAGTGACCCATCTCAAGGGGTGGTTTTGCACTCATTATTTTTTCTTAAAATCATTGTCTAGACCACCAGGAATCTGTAACTAAGAAAAGGAACAAAAGAGAACAAAACAAAAAAATGTCCATGAGAACTATGACTTAATATCTTTGCTCAGACTGAGAGTTCCACAAAGGGTTCCAGGAGACCTCCTTCTTTGAAGTCTAATGCCTCAGTCTGCGGAACTTGTCACACAGATTCTACTGGGGTCAGTGTGGCAAACTTTGACAAATCCATACAAAGCTCAATGTTATCTACAATCAGCTTGATTGACTTTATCATTAATATTATTTATGATAATCATTCTTTATTCAAAAAGTTCCTAAAGATGAAATTATCATATACTTTGAAGTTATTTCTGACTGCTTGCCTTCACCACTTCTTGCAAATATTAATGATCAAATTCTCTTGCCTGTGACTGAAAGACTGGATGTATTAGATTAGGTGCTAAGAGCAATCCAGTTGACAGAAGCCTCAAGGACCTGGTCTATCATCCAGACAGACTAAGCCAAACCCTTGTAAATGGTTCTCTTCAGTTGTATGCCACACTGCATCTTGCTCCTGTGGTAGTTGCTGGGAAATGAGGTTGACATGGTTGCTGTGATGGTTAAGTAAAAATCGGTATGTTAGTGTATGCTTCCACACAAACCACCATCTTCCTTATGTTATCACTTTAAACAATTTCTGAACCCCATGCTTCCTTAGCTTCCACTGCAAAGAGGCCTCCTGGTGCCCATTCATGCAACTGCAGATCTGCCTCTGCTCTTCAATTTTAGTACGCAATAAGGAGCTAACAGGAATTTAGTGTATGAGATTCAGAGCTGAGAGAGCTGAAGCCAAAATTCTGTACCACATGAATGAAAGGCAGCCACTATTTCATCAACGTTGCTATCCTGTTAAGAATTATTAGTCCTTATAGCAAACAATGTGGTGGCGTAAAGCCATGCTGGTTTTGGTATTTTTGATTCCACCTATGAATATTTTAGCATTATACACTTAGACTTTCTGGTAAACTAAAAAGCACCCCCCCACACACACACCATAACTTGCAGATCCTAGTTCATTCCCCTTGGCCTTACACAGCAGGCCATATCAGCTTCAGCAATGCCAGCTCTGACCCAGGTCTACTAGAAAATGGAAAGTTCTGGTAGTATTGCAGTAATAAAATGCAAAATGTCAGACATGAAAGCCTCCTGACTTTTCAGAAATACTATAATGCAGTGTTTCAATTGCAAGAGGTTTTTCATCCCGTTAAATCCTGGAGGGTTTTGTTTTGTTTTGTTTTGTTTTGTTTTTGAGGCAGCTTATAGGCCAACTGAAATCTGAAATTGAAATCTTATTCAATATTTGATGGGAAACATTGGATGATCTTGATCCAAGTGCTACTAACACAAAGATCACATTGTCTTCCCACTACTGATAATGCTTCCAAGTCTTCTTTCCCCCTGCCAGACTCCCCATATGTAAAGATTCTGAAAGAAATATTGAGCTTCCCCCAGAACATATCCTATAACTGTTTCCATGTCTCTAACATATCCCACAACTAGCACCATAAGAACTAGTGATACAGAGTAATAATTCCAATGAGGTTCTAGTAATATGGTGACTTTTCTAATCATTCTCCGAAAGAACCTGGAAAGTGTCTGTAACATGTAAAGCCAAATATCATTACCAGGTCACTGTGGCTATTTGGTCTCAGGACACAATAACTTTTTCCCACTGTCTTCTGTCAACATACTTGTTGAATTCCAGGGGATTCTGAGTACCTCGTACATTTCAGAAAGCCCTGCACAATCCTGGAATTTGCTTAAGGAGAACAGAGCTTCTCTGTAATAATTTTGCTACACAATCACAAGCCAGTACATAGTGTGGGTGTGCGGGTGGTTCACTTCCACAATTATGAAGAGTCCATGGGCTCCTCAGAACCATTAAATCATAGTGAAGCTGTGGTCATAGCCTATGTTCACAGCTTATGCCAAATTTTAACAAGAGTGTCTCCAGTACTATTCAAAGTGTGTTGTGGAAGATTGGTTATGAATGTTTCTTATCATGTTAAGAAAAAGCTTCTCTAATAGTAGATTATTTCATTTTCTTCAAGGAAAAATATCTTTATGAAATATCTTTTGGAGCCTTCATTGTCTAACACTTTCTGCTAACTTTCTATCTTAAACAACTCAATATGATAATTAAAAATCTTCTCATCATATTAGATTCATAAAATAAGAATGAAGTTTTCATATTTCTATAGTCCATAAAAGTCTGTATGGTTAGAATTATCACATAAACAAAGAAGAATTTATGACCATTTAAACATGGAACACTGGGGATGCTCGATGCTACTAGTTAAATACTGTGTATCTAAATCCATAGATAATGTCCGCCCATCTTTCTGTCTGATTGTCCTAACACCTACTTTTTTATCTCCAGAAACTGCATTTATGGCACTTGTCAGTATTGTGTTTGCTTTGAGGTATAATGTCCCTTTAAGTAAAAAAAAAAATTAAATCATCTTGTCCATATCCACAAAATAGTTCACTGGAAAATTGAGTGTGGTTGCTTTTCAGACAAAGCTAAGAATTCACATGCCTTCCTATTCCTCCTTCCTTGATCTGACATTCTCTGCAGGGCTCACTGTTGCCATTCTGTCTTTGGGCTAATAGACTCTGATCCACATTACAGATATTAAAGGACTCCGCAAAGGCCCGGGCCTAAGAAAACTTATTTTTCTTGTGTCATTGGTTTTTCTCTCATTGCTCATTAGCAACAGTGTAAATTTTCTATTCTCTGTCATCCAAGACTCAGCACAGCAACAGTCACAAATGACAATGATCAGCCGTGATGACTGAGGTGGAAACACTGCATTCTATTGTGTAAGACTTCCTAAACTCGGGCTCTTTCTCTGTATCTTCATTACACTAAGCATAGACTTCTAGCAACTGTCTCAGCTCAACAAGCTGGCATCAGCCACCCTTTAGCATCACCACATATGTGATGCTTTCTGAGTAGCAGACCCTAACCAAACTGTCCAGTGCAGAATGGGAGGGCACAAGAGAGCAAGTGAGGCAAGTGCTATGTTTAAGTCAGGAAATAACTTTGTGCCTCACTGTTTGCTAGAGATCCTATTAATGAAGTAATAGTTCTGTTAGTCTCCTTTTCTTTCCAGCCAATCTCATTCCAGGCTTGAAATAGATGGAAACTGTTCTAATATTTGGGATATTGGCATTAAAGGTCTTTATCCATTTTAGTGATCTATTGTCTTAATTGTATCTATATGACACTACTAAATGCTTGCATCCCTTGTGATCTGACTTGGGTTGCTTAGCTACACAGGAGTCATGCAAAGTTCACTTCTGATAGTAGAATACATCCTTAAATATAGTTTGTATTAAATACACACAGACAATAATGTTGGACTACCCTGGGGAAAGGTCTACCTTCTAAAGCTTGTTCAGTTCACAGGACAAAAGTAGGTATACCTGTTAACCTCACTCTTTTATGAAGCACTGACTAATTAGAGATGTTACTAAGAACTTTGAGTTCTTTATGTGAAACATATTTGCTCATTTGCAGAGAAGGCTTCTATAGTGGCATGCCCATTTTCAGCTTTTGCTCACTGTTCTAACAACTTGCTTTCTATTGCTGCGATAAACATTGTGAGCAAGAGCAACCTATGGAGGAAAGGATTTATTTCCATAATGAGGGAAGTCAGGGCAGGAACTCAAAGAAATAGCCTGGAGCATACATGCCTAGAACAGAAACCATGTGGGAATGCTGCCTACTGGCTTGCCTTTGGCTCATAGTCAGCTAGTTTTCTTATACTCTACAGCCCGAATCCACCTGCTCAGAAACATTACCATCCACATGGCTCAACCCTCCCCCATCAATCATCAATTAAGGCTGTGTCTCACAGACTGCATCATAGCCAGGTTTGATCAAGGTTTGATCTTAAGTGAACTCTGATTTTTCTCTTCCCAAATAACTCTAGATTATGTTACATTGATAATAAAAATGAACCAGCACACTCATTTTATCAGGCCCTTTCGAGTTTAATATTCTGATGCTAACAATTGACTTCTGACTGGCTTTGTGATATATCTAACAGAAAGGATAATTCAGAGTGCGATTTCTCACCTAACTATATACCTTTATTGTTTTCTTATTTTACTGCTATCATCTGTGTATATATTATCTTAACTCATTCTATAACCTTTTATTTTTTATTGTTCTTACACTTATTTATTTATTTATTTGTGTCCAAGAGTGTGTGTACAGCCTGTGCTTGCCATGAAATGCATTGAGTTCAAAGGACAAATTCAAGAATTAATTCTACCCTCTATTCTACCACGTGAGTCCT
The DNA here is from genome assembly GCF_947179515.1 of Apodemus sylvaticus. Classification (NCBI taxonomy): domain Eukaryota; kingdom Metazoa; phylum Chordata; class Mammalia; order Rodentia; family Muridae; genus Apodemus; species Apodemus sylvaticus. The sequence goes on from NC_067485.1 coordinate 47,190,753, forward strand.
GGGATAAGAAAGCCTAGCAACAAGTACCTTTTGCAGTTGAGTGATCTTGTCAGCTGACCGTTGGATTGAATCTGATCCCATCCTAGCAGTTACACTTCCAAGAGCAGGATATATCATGTTTTTCAAATACCAGAGCATCTTAAGTGACAGTGACAGTGCTTTTAGAAAGAAAGAAGGAAAGATGTAACAGCTAATATAAAATGTTTGTCTGGTGAATGCCTGGCTGATTCTCCACCTTTATTTCAAATGCCTACCAAGCCTGAAGGAACTTCATAGTATCCTATGCTGCGATTCTCTACCTCTGTCACACAGCCAATTATCAAGGGGTGGAGATGCAACTGTGAGGTCTCTTGGAGAGCAAGTAGTGAGGCATACACTGTTGCCAATGAGCAATCATAATACTCACACAAAACAAAACTAAGAAATGTCTCCACATTTCCACATCTGAGGCCTGGACCTCTGAGAACCCTCATGAGTCTGGAATGTGGTGATCACTCTAAACCCCCAGTGGGTCTAGAACTCTCCCCTCAAGGGCCAAAGGCAAATAGTTTATTTACCTTAATGCACTTCCCAGGAACCTCACATTGTGCTAATCTTACATAACTTACACCATTAATGAGACTGGTCCCCACCTTGTATCCTCTGTCTGAATAGCACTGAAGTATTTCTTTATCTTTATGTAACCTAGAAATTACCTCATCTTGGTCCTTAGCATTGTGATATTTATGTAAGGGAAGCAAAAATAGTTAAAGTAAATCCCTTTATGATGTACTTCCCAAAATAGAATTCCCTCTCAGACCTCAGCATTCCACCTATGTGGTTCATATACATATAAGCTACCTGTTGTTCATTCTAAAGACCTATTTATTCTTAAAGACAAAAGTAAGAACTTTCTAGTGTAGGGTATGAAAGGGCTTAAAAGGGGGAGAGTATTGGGGATTAAGGGAGTGTGGCTAGGCGGCGTGGGGGAAGGATTTCGAGGCAGGCCCTTGCCTGGGCACTTCTGCCCCTGAGGGACCACACACACACAGACATGGTATATAATAGAGTTTATTCAGAGTAGGGGATGGGAGTTAGTGGCAGAGAGAGGTAGAGAGAGGGGTAGAGAGAGAGAGAGAGAGAGAGAGAGAGAGAGAGAGAGAGAGAGAGAGAGAATAGAGAGAGTGGAGTGGAGGCCGGCCATGATCACGTGGAGGGGGGAAGAGCCCCAGGGGCAGAGAGGTGAGAATGTGGGAGAGCAGAGAGCAAAGAGAGAGAAGAGGAGCAAGTAGCCCCTCTTATAGTGGGCCAGATCTCTGGGGCGGGGCATGCCTGGCTATTGCCAGGTAGGTGTGGGATGGAGCTTGGACAGAACCCCAACAAGGTAAAATTTGCATTTTGTTGGATTGTTATGTTCCCTCTATTGTTTATTACAAAGAACAGACTGACAGTTTGATGAATTTTAAGTAATCCAAAAAATGAACCCAGATGTCTCTCAACGGAGGAATGGATACAGAAAATGTGGCATATATACACAATGGAATACTACTATTCAGCCATTAAAAACAATAAATTCATGAATTCTTAGACAAATGGATGGAACTGGAAAATATCATCCTGAATGAGGTAACCCCATCACAAAAGAGCACACATGGTATGCACTCACTGATAAGTGGATATTAGCCCAGAAGCTTGGAATACCCAAGACACATTTCACAGATCAAATGATGCACAAGAAGGAGAAAGAACAAAGTACGGATCCTTGAGTCATTTGTAGAAAGGGGAAAAAATACCCACAGAAGGAGATACAGAGACAAAACGTGGAGCAGAGTATGAGGGGAAGACCAACCAGGGGGAGAGACTGCCTCACCCAGGGATCCATCCTATATACAGTTACAAAACCCAGACACTATTGCGGATGGTCACAAGTGCTGGCTGACCAGAGCCGGATACAGCTATCACCTAGGAGGTTCTCCTAATGCATGACTAATACAGAGGAGACACTCTCAGCCAGCCATTGAACTGAGCACAGGGTCCCCAATGGGGGAGCTAGAGAAGGGACCCAAGCAGCTGAAGGGCTTTGCAGCGCCACAACAGAAACAACAATATGAGTCACCCAGTACTCCCAGAGCTCCCAGGGACAAAACCATCAACCAAAGAGTACACATGGAGTTACCCATGGCTCCAGACACATAGGCAGCAGAGGATGGTCTTGTTAGACAACAAAGGGAGGAGAGGCCCTTGGCCCTGGAAAGACTGGATGCCATAGTGTAGAGGAATACCAGGACAGGGAAGCAGGGAAGGGTTGATTGGGGAAAGGGAGATGGTGTATGGGATTTTGGGGGGAGAAGGGAACCAGGAAAGGAGACAACGTTTGAAATGTAAATAAAGAATATATCTAATTTTAAAAAAGGAACCCAAAATCTGTCCTGTCATGTTTGTGTCTAGATGTCTACTTAATCTGCAACAAAATAGATAGGCTGTATTAAAGCAACGATAGCTTGACTTTATGTTCAATCCTTTTGAGTTTGTTTTTCCTATCTTTAATACCTTTTAAGTTTCCTATACATCCTCATCCTTTGGAAAGCCTCATTCTGTTTTCCATGATCTATCATATGCATCATGCTTTTATAAACTAAGTTGCTAGCTTTGTCATGACAACAAATTCTAGGAATCAAAAATGCATTGTTATTACACAGGTCAAGGTTCTGGTCCAATACTAAGGGTTTCAGACTTGTCTACAATTTTTCCCCAGCATTTAATGTTCCTTTGTCTAGCTGGCTCAGTTCTTGAGTGTCTCAAATTACATTTAAAAAAAAGAACTTCCTCAAGTTTAATATTTCATTTCCACTTATTCAAAGTGGCCATGGCATGGGACTGTTCTCAGAGTGACAGAGAAACCTAAGGATACAGTAGCTGTGCTCATCCCTCAGGGGAAACAGTCACCTGGTCTTTACCAACTGTTCACATCTGGATATTGAGAGTTATCATTGGACAGGTTCTTTTAAAAATAGGTAATGATCCTTTAAAGGATGGAGCCTCATTTCCTAACATGTAATTTTGCTAACCACTCTGTTTAGAAACCCGGCTTACTCTGGTTTCCCAGCACCCGTAACTCTGCTTGACGCAGGAGTTTGGGGCTGTGTTGGTCATGCCACTTGAGATTACTGGATCTCACAGGATGCTGCATGGCAGACACACCCCAGGGTGACTCACTGAGTGGGAAGTTTAAAAAGGTGGTTTTCTTCAGTCATCAATTAGATAAACCACATTTTCCAGGAGAAAAACAGTATCTTGGAAAAGTTCTACAGCGCTTTCTTGCTCACGCTGCTTTGGGTCTTCTCTTGTTGCAAAGGAAAGTGTGACCTTAACCTTAATTGCAATAACAAATTAGCCAATACAAAAAATGCCCCCCCTTCTCCCTCAGAAGGAGATACTTGCATTTTAACGACGATAAAATTAGCGCTTCCGTCCACTTTGCTGTGACCTCAACACTGTGGTTTTGGTCAACCATGCGGTGAATAAGCCGTAGCTGCTGGCCTGAGTCGTTTCCTCCATCCTGCTAACTCTCTCATATGTTTTCTTTCTTGACTACACTGACAACCATTTGAGTCTGAGCCTTTTTGAAAATGGCAATTTTCAAAAAGTACTTAAGGGGCATAGCAAGGAGAATTAGGCAGCAAAAAAGCCTTCAAACTTGCTCTCCTGGAGTTTTATTTTGTTTGTGTCATTTGTTTGCATTTCTTGGAAATGTTGTAGCTACTTTGCCACTATGTTACAGGATTGCTGAAAGAGAGTTCACAATTCTTGTCAGGCAATATCCCCTCACTATATGCACACTGGCTAACATAGTATGAGGTTTTCTTTAGCATGTAAAAATATGTTGTACAAAATCTCTTAGTGTTTGACTCACTCTTTGAGACCAACATATCAGCAGTTATGATGTAGGTGCCAAATAGAAACTCAAGCCTAACAATCTCTATGGATATTCTAATATAGACACCTCCTGGATCAGAGATAAATAGCTATTTCTCACCTCCTCAAGCACTCCTCTTGGGAGGGAAAGTTGACCTCTGGTGTCTGAATACTGGGGACCCAGGAGCACTAACATCCCTCTTCTGATTGGTCTAGTAGAACTTTGTCTTCATCAGAGAAACTTTCCAGTAATCAGAAGCAATACAAACTCAGTAAATTCATATAAAAATAGTGACAAGAAAGGGGAAATGATCTACACATAGTAATGTTGCTATACATTGTAAGTGTAGTATATATGTAATATATGCGTGGAATGTATGCCATTCTATTTAGTTCTCATATGGGTAAAAGGTAGCATTGTCTCTGTTTCACAAATGAAAGAACTTTTTAGATTCGCAATTTGCTCCACTGTGAAGCCTAGGAAGTTGTTGATCTTGGCTTTAAATTGTGAATCCTTAAATCTTAAATAATGCTGCTTCTACCAAGTTATATTTTGCCTCTAGGATTAGATATTAGACCACTTGTTTCCACTTTAATTTTATTAGGTTCCTTTTGAAAATGATTCTCAGAAGAATGGTGGGAAAATAGACACCAAGGAGATAAGTCTGTGGTCTTCATGGTGGTGCTGTGATTCCTTTGTCATAGCCACTGGCTTCACCACTGTCTGCCCTGGGGTTTACAAGTGGGAAGCTGAAGGGATAATACAGTTCTTTGAGATAGCTGAACAAATCACCAAAAATTTTCCGTAGGCCTTGCTTCCATAGATATCGTAGGAACCATCCACTCTTCCGGAAGGACTTACAGGAAACCTGGCCTGTGTGGGTCAATTGCCTTCCCAGAGAAATTCAAACAAATTTGTAATATAGTAGGACAGTTTCTTGGAGGACAGCCATTGGAAAGCTCAGATTTCTGTAGTGGAAGCTCATGAGCAGGCCCTGAGCTTAAAGAAGGCGTCGCCCATTTATAAAAGACCGCAGTGACTATGAACATAACTGAGCAAAGGCTGAGGCGACACTGATCCCCTGTTCCAAGTACGGAGGTCTCTACAGATCTTCTAATCAGCTTGGTCTTCCACTCCCAACCATCATATTCTACCTGTCACTTTGTGTTTAAGCTTCCCTTTCTTTTAAGCAGGTGTCCAAAGTTACTTTTGTATGCCAAAGTTGAGAAGTTTACTAGAAATGTTTAATCAGAACCATCATATTATTTTCAGAATAATGGATAGATTTGGAGAAGGCAGTGAATGCAAAAAAAAAAATTAAGTCAAAATTAACACCTCATCAGATATTGAAGATACTAACTTATTAAGGGGCTAATCTATTAATTCATGAGCTCAGCACTGACAGAGCATTAGAAATGCAGTCTTCCTGGAGGACTTCCTGAAATCGTGTCTTTGAGCGATGATCTTGATCTTGGCCCTGGCTTCTTGGCCTCTTTGTTTCCTAGATGCCATGAAGGGAGCACCTTCGCTTCATTATAGCTTTCCACTGAGGTGTGATTCTTCGCCATCGGCTCCTACACAATTAGGCCTGGGAGCACACACTAAAACCTTTGAGACCATAAGCCACATTCCTCATTTATGTTTTTTCATGTGATTTTTCACAGAAATATAGATATAGGCATTACCAGGTTACCATTATGTTTTTAAAAATTAATTTGCCTAATACAACCACTCTGGAAATCAGTCTGGCAGTCTTTCAGAAAACTGGGCATGTCACTTCCGAAAGATCCTGCTATACCACTCCTGGGCATATACCCAGAGGATTCCCCAGCATGTAATAAGGATATATGTTCCACTATGTTCATAGCAGCCCTATTTGTAATAGCGAGAAGCTGGAAAGAACACAGATATCCCTCAACAGAAGAATGGATGCAAAAAATGTGGTATATCTACACAATGGAGTACTATTCAGCCATTAGAAACAGTGAATTCATGAAATTCTTAGGCAAATGGATGGACCTAGAGAACATCATACTAAGTGAGGTAACCCAGTCTCAAAAGATCAATCATGGTATGCACTCACTAATAAGTGGATATTAGCTTGGAAAACTGGAATACCCAAAACATAATCCACACATCAAATGAGGTACAAGAAGAACGGAGGAGTGGCCCCTTGTTCTGGAAAGACTCAGTGTATCAGTATAAGACAAAACCAGAACAGGGAAGTGGGAAGGGATGGGTGGGAGAACAGAGGGAGGGAAGGGGGCTTATGTGACTTTCAGGGAGTGGAGAACCAGAAAAGGGGAAATCATTTGAAATGTAAATAAAAAATATATTGAATAAAATTTAAAAAAAATTAATTTCCCTCATATACTCTCTAACTTTAGTGTCAACATACATCTAGAGAAATAAATTTCACTAGTTGTAGCATCAGAGAGGTTATTAAAATTAACCACGGCAACTTAACAGTAAATAGAGGTGCTGCCTTAAAAAGAGTTTAGATAGGCACCATTCAACTTTTATCTCAAAGAAATATGGAAGTCAAAACCTAAGTGACTTAAGAGCTTTGAGCAGTTCAGACCACTCACTAGATAAGTTCCCTTAACAGGCATTTAAAGATAAACTTTCCCTTCTACTATATACTCTGTTTTAGTCTATTTTCATCATCTGTAAAACACTGCCTTTCTTTTCACATAAGAATTTTGATCTTTGGAAGGTGATACTGAGTAACAAAAACGACAGAATTAAACGGTTTTTATTTTTAATTTTTAGAATTTTAATCTTATTTTATATGTATGGATGTTTTGCCTGCATGTGTGTCTGTGTACCATATGTGTAGAGTCCCTAAGGAAGCCAGAAGGTGGCACTGGATGCCCTGAATCTGGGAACTACAAATATGACTGAGTGATGACATGGGAAATGAAAAACAAACTTGGTTCTTCTCGGAGAGCAACCAGTGTTCTAAAATATTCAGCAATCTTTTCAGCCCCTTAAACAATAGTCACTGTATTTTTATTAATTAGCTAGTTAGTTATTTGTGTGACTGTGTGTGTGTGTGTGTGTGTGTGCTTGCATTTTGGCGGGTGGCACACAGAGTTCAAAGGACAATCTTTAGGAGTCGATTCTCTTCTTCCACCGTGTGGATTCCAGGGATCAAACTCGGGTTGTCATACTTGGTGACATGCACCTTTATGCAGGCTTTGATTTTTCAACACCTACTTTAAATGCTTCAACCTCCCTTCTGGCCCACTACCCACCAGAGGTAGTGGGGGGGAAAGGATAATAGGAAACAGGGATTGTGGACCTGTTTAGAAATAGTTCTTTGTTTAGAAATATTCCAATCTTTGTCTTTGACCAGCAAGTCCTCTAGCAAAACACAGACTGCAGCTGCAGTCCAGTGCATTCAACAATCACTTCTCACTAATCAGCAATGGCAGTTCTGGCAATTCTGGTAGTTATGACTGATGAAGAAGAAACTGCAAGGCTCTGCCAATCAGCCTGAGCCAGGACAAGTGGCAAGCCACTGGAATATCATGAGAAGTTCTCGGTGAGCTACCCTACCTGAAGTTCTGACAAATGAAGATCAGCAAGGTAATGTAAGGTGAACCAAGACAAGAGTGTTGTCAGTGAAGAGTAGGGAGGAGGAACAAGGTGATTCAGTGCCAGAGCTTCCTCCCAGTGTCTGTGGGGACATATTTACACTCTTTCTAAACAACACTTGTCCTCCCATGCATCTGCTTCAGCAAAACATCTCTCACCTGTGTCTGCTTCAGCAAAACATCTCTTACCTGTGTCTGCTTCAGTCAAATATTCCTTCAACTCTCTGCTTCAGTGAAACCTTCTCCACCTGCCTATCCTGGGAAAACATGATATAACTGAGGTTCCAAAGAAACCAGAAATTTCCACTTCACATTTACATACTGTCATTTTGATGGCCTAGCTTCCTCCTGCCCCCATGTGTTTCCTACCATAGACTTTTTCCTGTCCACCTGCCCTTCCAACTTTCAGTTCCATCCAGCTGGGCATGCCTGGGAAAGTTCCCATCCAAGACCATTTAGACAAAGTCATTAAAGTTACTTGTTTGGCTGTATCTAGAACCTGGACTGGAATCTGGAGAATCCTCCTTAACTATCTTTAAAAGAAAAAGAACAAACAAAAACCACTTGTTTGTACCCTATCTACACCCATTTTACATAATAATTATATATTGTGATTTCCTTTTCTAACACAAAGACCCTAAGCAGAGCAACTACAAATCTCTACTCATACTCGTTAAAAAGAAAAAAGAAAAAAAAAAACATGATCTGATCAGGGAGACATGAAAGTTGCCAAGTTTAAAAGTCACCTTTGTCATGGATTTTTAAAAATGGCCTTTGTCATGCCAAGAACATGCCACTTACTCCCGTGTGATTGCTAATTGTTTTTATTTCATTAGCTCATCATACCTAAAATTAGTATGACATAGTCTGCCACAAGTTATCTTGAGAGCATTTTGCTAGTTTGCTTTTTAACTTGATCTTTGTTCTTTCCCTAGTTCAGGCTAGCCTCAAACTCAGTCCTGAGAAGCATTGTCAAGTTTTACACCATTGTGCCCAGACAGTCTCCTGGAAGTTTTAGACTCTAGGCTTACCTACACAGAGCCTCTGGCAATCAACAATTATAATTTTAAAAGTTCTTGACAAAGATTTCTAGCCAACTACTTCTGCTCCTGCATTTTGAATACAATGTCTTTGCTCTTCTTGAACCAGTGTTTAGAGCAGTAATTTTGAGGAAGATCTAAGAAGAATCTTGAGTGTGTTCTTGTTACAAGAGTGACAACTTTCAGATTCATTACATATAGGCTGGACACTGAAATAAGAATAGCAGATCCCAGCTAAATCCAGAGTGTTGGAGGAGCCTCAGCATGAAAAGCATGGGCCAGCACTGAGGTTACATCATCTGGAAGGGCACTCAGAGAACAGTGCAGGGAAAGAAAGGCATGTACAAACATGTCTGAAATCACTGGAGGCTGATTGGAAGGAGGATTGACATCACACACTTTGCCACTGAGAAAACTTATGTTTTTAATGCCCTTGTTTTGCAATTCCAGATTTAAGCATAAGTTGGTAAAGCATTACTGTGTTACTTGCTGATAATTTATGTTTCTCATGAGATGCTAGTAATTCTACCTTGGAAACAAACATTCTGTTCTCCAGCTTCTATCTGTAGAAATTCAGGAACATTTTCATTCTCACAGACAGCAATGTTGCTATGACTTGGTAACTGTGGTGATTCACCTGCTACTCCTTCATGGTCTTAAAATATTTAGTGGAATGCATATTTGTTTTCCCAGTAAAGATGATTCAAAGTCCACAGAAAAGTTACCACAAAGTAAACATCAAACCCACACAATTTTATTCAGTAGTTCTACACATTCAAGGAAAAAATAAGATGTAATTATACTCTTGCAAAAAGACACACTACTAGGAATTGACTCAAACATTAAGACACATAATATTAATAACACATAACATAGTATTTAATAACACATAAATAGTAATAAATAATGAATCAGATAAGTTTTTCTAAGATTGTAAAGATGGATCAATAAATAATACAAAAGTCAGTTAATTATTTTGACAGTTTCAAGGCAGATGCTTTTGGTGACAACTAAAAATGTAATAATACCCTAGAATAATTAGATCAGGTAGAACTTGTCAATGATTATGATTTTTAACTGAAAAAATTAAAGATTTTTATACATGTATAGTTTATACTGAATGTATTCTCTGTAATACCTACCTCCCATTTCTAGATTTCATAATTCATCTCATGCAGGTTATATGTAAATTTTGATAGGATGATTATAGTAATCTAAAATAATAAAACTAAGGCATTAGCAAAAGGATTCTATTTTCCTACATCAGTTAACAGTTAATTAATTTTCAATAAAATGCCCAAATGTATATAGGGAGAATGTGGTTAAAAGTTCTTGGAACTAGATTCTGAAGGCTCTGGTTCAAGTTATTCAGAGCATAATTTGGACAGTTTGTTTTGTTTTCATTTGAAAACACATCTCTACATTTCATTATTCAATCTTGAAATCTCCAAGAAGCAATCAGCTTGTTCCTAGAACTGCTCTGTGGATGCTTGGAACTATAAATAGCATCATCATGTAAGATAAAAATGTCTGAATTTCATGATTGTCAAGTGAAGAAAGCGATCATAAAGTTCAGAGAATTAGGCATTCCATAGTGGATATGCTGTGGAAGGTTGAGCTAAAGCTATCAGTTAAAAAACCTATACTCTAAAAAGAGTTGCATAAATACTCATTGTGTCAGAATAACAGATTCTCATGAAATATACTCTAACTTCACTGAGAGTCTTGCTTTGCTAAGATGGAAGTTTTCATTACAGAACCATCTCCAAAGAGTAGAGACCAAGAGGCTGACCTAGTCATACAAATCTAGGTAGGTATATGTATCATAATAAACAATGGGTTGAGAGGCAACCACTTACAGCAAAAAAGTTGTTTATTTGAGTGTAATACTATCTACAGTGGTCCAAGAACTGGAAAGTTTTCCCACCCAAACCTACTGGACACAAGCAGAGATGAGGATTCTACAACATCACAGCACACAGTAGTCATTTTCATAATCCTCTGCCACAGATTTTAAGCCTTTGCCAATGGGAAAGTGGAAAACCCAATCATATATAGGATTGTTGGGCAAAAAAACAGAGTTGGCATTGGCATGCAAAGATTGAAAGTGACAAATGGTTAGAGTAAGAACATATAGCAGCCAGGTAATGAAAATGGTTCTGTCCAAAACAAATACAAGGTCCACTGAATCAAAGCAGAGGCTATTTCTCTAACCTTGTACTGAAAATAATATACTGAGTAGTTTGTATAACCTTCTCTTGTTCATTTAATCTGAAGAATAACATTGGTACAAACAGGAAAGGTACAAAAATGCTAAATACAAAATAAAGTGAAGTGCATAACCAGTTGACCTCAACCATCCCACCCACTGGCTCACTAAGTACCAGAGTAATGACTGCAAAAATGAATTCATTTTGACAGCAGAGATGGCAGCTATGAGTTGAAAGCACTGATCTAGTTCCTGCTGTTACAAGATGGACAACCTCCCAGCAATAGACCCTTTTCTGAGCCTAAAGTTTGCATAATCCTCGAGAACAATTAGCAATTATTCTTGCTAATTAGTGAGAAGGGGATTTTATGGGAACCAAACAGGTTGAATTGAGAAACTGAAAGGGAAGGAATGCTTCCTTCCACTGGGAAGACAGACTTTGACTGAACTGAAGCTATGACTATTGGCCAGTCTCTGAAGAACCCCTGTAATAGAGAAAAGCTGACAATGTAAGGGGATAATGTAGCATCAACCCATAGCACCAGGTTGAGCCAGGAGTGCAGTTATATACTTTATGGGTAAAGGAAAATAAGTTTGGCCTTTAGATGACCTACTGGCTCATCTCTTGACATACACTTATCCAATTCATACACTCAAAATGAAAACAACTTCAGGAGCAATGTTCTGGATGACATGGTAATCAGAGTCTTAGAACTTTTTTGTATTGCACATGGCCTAGACTAGGCACTAGAGTCTAGATGCTGTAATGGAAGTGACCTTCTTGAATAATTTGAATGATTCATTATTTAAAACATTGGGTATAATCTTTAGCTAATTATATTTAATTTGTTCTATTTCTGGTTGCATTTTTTTTCTCAAAGACTAGAACCAACAACATCCTGGTGAACCTTGGGGGGTGCTTTAAAGCAGCAACAGCTCAGAACTCAGACTAGGAATTGAGTGCTATGTCCTCCCTAAATTCATACACTGAAACCTTAAAATCCAATGTGCTAGGATGAGGAGGGGAGAACCTTGATAAGTAATCAGGTCATTAATGTGGGTCTTTTATGAATGGGATAGATGTTTCTACACAAAAAGACAGAAAAGAACATGTCTTGTTTTTCTATTCTGTAACTTGAGAAAACAATGAAGATAAGTCATCTACAATTCAGAAAGAAAGCCCTCACTGGATACCCTATGTCAGTATCTTGATAGTAGGCTTCTAAATCTCCAGAAGTGTGAGATAAATTCTTGCCATCCAGTCAATGGCATTTTTTTTCTGTACCAACTCAAACTAAGATACCCACTTCAGCATTCCTTCTCCAAGTTGCCTTAAGTGCTGACCCCTGACAATTCATAGTTGATGCAGCAACAAGTGTTTCTGGCTGATACAGCTGCTTTACCCTGTAGAAATGCTTGACATTTAACTGTTGATGAATGTGCTGTTAAAATGCCTAGACCCTTAAACTCAGCTTAGAGCAACACTGAAGAGCCCTTAGCAATCACCATGGTATCCGACCCAGCACATCTCTTTCACAGGTCTGCTCTTTCTTCTCCTCACGTCTCACTTTTCATTGACAATGGCAAATACTCCTCTACATAAGCTGATGTGGATCCTTCATAGTTAGCAAAAACATGGAATTCTGCATGACATTAAGTAGATGCCTTTTTTCATTTGTCTTTTAGGAATATCGAATTCCTACAAATAGCAGAGGAAGTGCTTTTCTTTCTTCATGGGTACTTTATTTGCAACCATAAGCACCCAAGCTGATGGTTTTGAGTGACATGCTGGGAAGTGCCACCCTATTCTAATGCTGAAAAGGTTTCCTTTGTCAAATTCAGTCTCATTTTAACCCAAGTCACTTTAACTCTAATCTCCTTAGTCACTATGACCAGAATTATGTAAACTTTCTAAATAGACTAAATATTCTAAAAATACAGTAAAGGACCAGCCTCTATGCCAACCAAGTCACAAGATGGTGTCTGACCCAAACCCACAAAATGAGAATATGATGGGAAAGTCATTTATCAAAGTGGCAGTGACCATAACCAGCTATGATCACTGTCTGAAACCAAAACAACTGAATGGCTGGTATTCAAAGCCATTTCCTCATCTCCGGGGAGTTATTTTATCTATATATTCCCACAGATGCTTATCAAATTAATCTTAAAATTTTAGTTCAAGGTTTAAATGTATCCCTTGTGCTATTTCCAAATTCTAGCTATATTTTTAGAATCTTGAACTATGAACTGGGCAGTGGAAACATAATTGGTTTCTGTGTATTTATCACTACCAAAAATAAACCCCTGCATATTTTAAACCCTGAGTGAATGTCTTCAGGTATTGCCAAGCATGGGAAGAAAAGTACAACAAGCACTGAAAAGGACCTTGTCAGTCTTTGCTCACAGTGGCAAACGTAGTATCCATAAGGCACTTTTCCTTACATGTTTCAACTGGGGCTCATGAGCTCAGAGGGATACCAACTCTAGTTCTCTCCACAATCTCTTTCCTTCCCATTCTATAGTTTTGGTTATCAGAGGTACCTGGCTTTAAATATTTACTAAAATAGAGAGGTGTGTTCCCCCCTTTGTTTCCATTTACCTTTTTCAAGGTAAACAAGCTATGGGATTGTACCAATAATGCTGTCCTTATTAAACTGAAAATATTCACTATGAGTAATATGCTGCAGCATGTGTAAGTTACTTTTGATATGTTACTGAGTACTTAGTGTGAACTTAAATTCCCTGAAAACATAAAACTCTCATGTGCTCTGAGGATTCTGCAGACCAGCTGGAAGACAGGAACACTGCAGCTATGAAAGAGTAGATGTTGCAGAGCAAGAGTCATACTCATTTTTGAGCACTCCTTCCATAACCACTTATTGCCTGTCTCTAGCTTTGCCTTGGAAGGTTAGGTAAAAGTTTTGGAATCCATTAACTTAGCAGAATGCTGGTTTCCACTGAACAAAGGCTGAGAAAGTCAGCAGGCAACATGGGAACCCAGAGCATCCCTGACCGGTTGCTGTAACCCACTCCCAATCCCACAATGTGTTTGGCAAGTGTATTGATTTTTGAGTTACTCTGTGATTATAAAAGTACATTTAACCTCCTCCCCAGTAAAACAAATCATTTAGGACAATCTAACCCATGTTCCAGGTCACTCATTTGCCTCACAATGATGAACTATCTCTATTTCACACTTGGTCAAGAGATATTTTGTATTTTCATTAGCTAACATTCAAGGTTACTTTACCCAGTTAATCCATCTCAGTGTTCACATCAGAGAAGCAAATGCAAAAAGTATTTTAAATTGCAAGGTCTAAATCTGCAACACTGCACTGCACTTGTCAATTAGAAATAAATTTGCATTAGGAAGAAGATGAACAAGTAAACTTTGTAGGTAAGAAAGCTGTAACAGGCATCCTTCACAAATAGGATCTAAGAATCTGGGATGTCAATCTCTTACCTTCAGGGCTAACATGCCAGGGCATGCCCATTGCTTCACCATGATAACTTAAAAAAGGATCCACTCCTGACCTTGATGTCACTGTTCTTACATATGTCTTGTGACAAACTTTACGGCCTGAGAGCGGGGCCTTCAGGCTTAGAGAAAGAGCTAGCTTGTTTTGGTGGATGCTTGTTGATAAATGCACCTGTGAAAAACTCACTTTCAAGGTGGCAGGTTTGGAAGGAGACATTATACTTCCTTCAGTATTTGTCAGATCTATCTATCTATCCATGCATATATATATATATATATATATATATATATATATATATATATATATAGAGAGAGAGAGAGAGAGAGAGAGAGAGAGAGAGACAGAGAGACAGAGAGACAGAGAGAGACAGAGATGGAGAGAGACAGAGAGACAGAGACAGAGAGAGACAGAGCAAGACAGAGAGACAGTGAGAGACACACACACACAGAGACACACCCACACAGAGTAGAGAGATAGGCAGAGAGACAGAGACAGGGAGTCTGAGAACTGCCTGCATGCTGAGAAAGCTGAGAACTGGGTAGCTGTCCCAGTTCTGTCACAGAGCTGGATGTCTCAGTAGCCACAATCAAATCGACAATCAAGATTTACCATCGGTCCCTCCCTTCTCCAGCTGCTGAAGGCCACTTAATAATTGTCTCTGGAGAGTTTTCATTAACTACTGAGCAGAAACCCTGAAAATGATCAGTAGTCATACTTAGTCATGGCATAGGTATGGTTAAAGAAGAATGAAGTAAAAACGATTTGCAGTGTTTTTAAAATCCACTAGCAATATCCATTTATAAGTTAGAAGTTCTCATATATTTCAGCTCAACAGTTGAATATCTGGAACTCTGTTTCATGGATATCAGAATACAAAAATACATTAGAGGAAATACATGAGCTTATTGAAGTATTGGTTTAAATGTCACAAAATAAGGTGTGAGAGCAAGTGAGACATGGTTGAAGGCATTATTTATAAAGTGCTGTGCACCACTGACAGCTCTTGATCAAGAACATCACTGTATGAATGGGGTGACAGTGTTCTAACCCATGTTGTGACTTAGAGTACTTGATAGTCTACTGTTGCAGAGCCAGTGATAGCAAAGTATCTGTGATGTGGGTAGATGCACTGTATTTACAGAAAGATAGTCTGCATGGAAAGTCAAAAGAGGAATGAGAGAGAAAAGCATAGTGAACTAGGAAATAAGAGTTGAGAACGACTACCACAAAGCATCTGTCATGGGATAATGGCTGTATGAAGTGACATGTGCATTTGGAACCAAGACTACATTATAAGGACAGCATAGAGCTCTAGCTACTGACTTTAAAGATGTAATTTTTACCTTCTCACTCTTCCCAAAGGTTCCATGTAATAAAACTTCAGCTCTCCATATCTTCACCATGAGATATGGTTTTGTTCCTGGTGTCTTTAATGCCTTCTACAAAAAAAAAAAAATGCCTATTTTAACATAGTGAAGTGTTTCCTTTATTCTTCCCTTAGTTGATCCAGGGTTACAAGCCTTCTCTTCCCGTGTTTAATCTTGTTTGAATCAAATTTTTTATACATGGTAAAAGATAAATATCTAATTTTATTTTCCTACACATATGAAAATGTTAACTAAAACTAAGGAGTGCATTAAGAAGACTTAGCAAAATCCACTACTTTGTAAGCCAACTAAAATATACTTTTTAAAGAGGGGAATTTGAGTTGTGGATCCCTGGAAGGGTGAACAGTGCTGTTCCCAGGAGAAATGGGTTATTGAAAAAAATGTAGTGCCAGGCAGATTACCTCCCTAGATTTTTTTGGTCAGTCAGGCCCAGGGCATCCGAACTACACAGGCTATTATTGTTGCCCGTGGTTGTCCACCAAACTTGATGACAAGGCCCTATTGATGAAGGCACCACACACTTTGGTTGCAGGACAAGGAGAAATCAATTCCAACTGGCAAGGAAACTATCTGCTGACTCTCTTTCATAGTTCTGGAGGTTATGTGCAAGCTTTGGGAGAGGTTTACCCAGCAGTGGACCAGGCAAACATGTGCTCACTGAAGAAATGTTGCTATGACAATTATTGCAATAACCAACCACTTTCTGATTGGATTGGAGACCTGCTCCACAGGAAGGAATTCATGCCTCATTCTATAAATCTGATCATCCTTGAAGGAAAAATAGACTGCGAGTTATGTTTCCTTAAATAATTTATTTAAAACCATTAGGAGCTCTTTTGAACTCCCCAATATAACTATCTCCTTACTGTGATTCCCAAGTGCTTTCTCAAATGTCAGACAATTTTATTACTATTTTTGTGATTCAATTTTATTTCAATTATTTTAACACAAAAGGAGGAACGCGTCAGTGTCATTTTTGAGTTTAAGAGCTGATATTTGAAAGCTATCAAAATTGCATTTTCTGGAGGTGTTACTACTATGCACACCAGATATTACCTTTTCTAAATGCTATCTATAATTTACATGTAACACACACACAGACTTCAATGGACTGTGTATGCACAGATTCTCTAAGAAGACAGTGCCTTATGTTGTCAACTCTTTTCTGTTGTCTTCTGGTTTTATTGTTATTTTATCTCAGTATTAGATATTGTGATATAGTTTAGCTATGCTCCAACTGCCAACATGTATGTTGCAAAAATTAAATGTATTACAATGGAATACATAGACAGCTAGAAATAGTTGTAGGAAAGTTTATATTATAAAGATTTCCCCAAACAAATCAAAATTCTTCTTTAAGGGGTACCTGCAACCATTGCAATGTTGTGCTCCTAGCTGGCACAAGAACATCAGCTGAGGGCATGGTTTGTAAACAGTGGGCTTGGAGTATGTTTCCTGATTGGTTTTTCAGTTTGAGAAGGTGATATTCATTTCAGGAGACTATAGTGAGCATTTGGTTCATTCAAACACAGTCAAATGCTCGCAGCCAACCATTGTACTGAGTGCAAGCTCCTCAATGGAGGAGTTAAAGAAAGGACTGGAGGAGCTGAAGGGCTTTGCAACCTCATAGGAAGAACAGTATCAACCAACCAGACCCTCCCCCAGAGTTCTCAGGGACTAAACCACCAACCAAGGAGTACACAGGAGTCTCCCTACATATGCAACAAAATACAGCCGTGTCACATAGCAATGGGGGGAGAAGTCCTTGGTCCTATGAAGGTTTGATAGATGCCCCAGTGTAAGGGAATCGAGGGCAGGGAGGTGGGAGTGGGTGGGTGGGTAGAAGAACACCCTTATAGAAGCAAGGGGAGAGGGATAGAAGAGGGGGTTTCAGGGAGAGGGGAAAACCGAGTAAGGGGATAATACTTGAAATGTAAATAAATTTAAATAAAGAAATAAACAAATACCCTGTTATATGATGAGAATGTGTTTTTGTTTAATCCCAGGTGTGGGATATGTGGCTGCTTCAGATTGTCCATGGCCACTAATTATGACTGTCCCAAGCTCTAGGAAGGGTGTGATTTCTTTCCAGGTACAGAGAGTTTGGAATTCTGGGGACTCAATAGCCCCAACGGGCCCTGTGGCAGCTCCTACTTCTTCTGCTGCTGGTCTCTACTGCTGCTGCTTCCTGCTGCTGCACTTGGCAATCGCTGGCTTGCTGTTCTGCTAGATTGCTGGTTGTTGATTGGAGATATCCTTCGGATAAAGATTGGACTTGCCCCAAGGAACCTGGTGCCTTAATCACCAGGAAGTAGTCTAAAGAAGTCTATGCTCCCTTTTCCCCTAACCTTCTTTCTTTCTTACATAGTGTTGGTGTTTTGGAAGTGATTGGTCCGGAATAAAGGTTGGGAGGTTGGTAGATAATAGAGCCCAATAAAGTAGCCCAAAAAGTATGGCTACTGTAGACCTCAGAGAATGTTTTGCCATGATTACCTTTGGGTAATAAGTTTATTTAAAAAAAAAAGTAGAACAATAGAAGTGAAAACTGATCCCAATAATTCCGTGAGCTGGTAAGTACAAAGTGCAGCTGACAGAGGCTGGGAAAAGAATTTCAAGACAGGCCCAGTAGAGCTGAGAGGTCACTGTGGAGTGAGATCAGCCTCTTGGTGACAGCTTACTTTGTGTTTCAAACTAGCTACACAAGGAAGGCCTGCTCTGTATTAGGATTATATCCTAAAACAGGGCAAAGAGGCTGTAGATGGTGTTCAGTCTTCTGTCTCTTTTGTTCTAGTTTTTGTGAAATTATATGGGTGATTTTAACAAAAAGCAGCATTATTAATAATGATCTCACTTCCAAGGAATTCATTTGATGGGAGGTGGAGTGGAAGGAAGTTAAACAAAGTCTTTGCTGTGTTTTATTTGATGATGATTCGGGATTTTTTATTGTTTTATTTTATTTTATTTTTTCTGGAGTTACAGTACAGTTAAGGAAAATATGAAGCTGCAGAGAGATGGGCTATGTAATTTGGAGATAACTATCTGAGTTAGCCCCAGTGGGACTCTGATGTGGGACTGGGAGGGTGGGTGTAATAAAGCTGAAAACCAAGTTAATGCCTTCCTGTCTTTTATGTTCTTTCCTTCAAGCCTACTGTGACATTTGAAGTTCTATCTATCCCCTAGGAGAATAGCATTACAATAAAACAATTACAGAAAATGCACCATAGTTCTGACTTCTTGTAAGAATTCATGTGTAAACAAGAAAGCTGTGAACTCTTTTTTTTATTCGATATATTTTTTTATTTACATTTCAGCTTAGGAAAGTCAATTCAGCTTCTTTCTGTGCACAGTGTCAACATTCATCCTACTTGCTGCAATTAACATCAGATGTCTGACCACAAGGAAGCTGAACTTGCCCTTACTTAGTAAATGCTTTAGGACCTGTGAGATGGCTTGGCAGTTACAGGTAGTTGCCACCAAAACTGATCACTTGAATTTGGTCTTTGAAAAGAGGTAACACTCACAGCTCTCACCTCAAAAGCTGTAAAGTAGAATTTACACACACACACACACACACATATACACACACATACACAGACACACAGGTGCATGTGTGTGTACACACATGCACACATGTATTAAATGCGTAAAATACAAGTACCTGCTTGTGACCACTTCACTTGGCCATAGAAATGGTCTGAGAAGAGAATCAGCAAGAAGAGAGAAATGAGTGCTGTTATTAGAATTCAGCTCAAGCATTCATGCTGACTTCACAACTCATAAAAAGAAGTTTCACACAAATAAAGTCCAACCTCAAATATTCCTCTTCCAACCTCAGGTTCTTCAAATTACAAGTTAAATACTAATTCTAGTAAACTGAATAATACAACAGACCAAACCTGTTATAATTTGCTGAAAGTTCAAATGATTTAGGAAATTTCACCCAGCCTTTCATACCTAGGCAATTTTTATACCCACACTATGCAAGGTATGATCATTAGCCACTTTCTAAATACTTCAAAATGTCAAGTCAAATCTCAATTCTCTAAGGTTAAAAAACCCAGTCTATTTGCACTAAGAATAACAAAAAAGGAGGAAACTATTCAGAGCTGACTTCTAAAGTTATCATAAAAGCAATGTAAATTATGATCATATTTCCCATTGGCTGAAAGATCAAGATATTATTTTCTCAAGTGAACAAGCCTTTGAAGGTGAATTTGTTTTTTCAGTGAATTAAAAACTTACTATATGCTAATAGCCAACATATGAAACAGCCTTGGCCCATCAAAGAATGAATGAATTAAAGGTTAAAATTAACCCATCAAATTTTGTACATTGAAATATTATTTGCCCTTTAGAAACAGGAAGTCCTGCCGGTTGTGATTGCATGGTACCAGAGGAAATAATATAGACACAGGAAGACAAATATTGCATGAGATGCCTCTTGTGGGAAGTAAAAAAGAGTTGAACTTGGAAGAAAATGATTTTTCATAGATGTTGGAGGGATAAGTGGGGAGATTGGGTCAAAGATACCTTCAATTATAAGATGAATGAGTCTTTTATGGTTTGAATGAGAAATGTCTTCCATAGGTTGAGTTATTTGAATAGATGGCGCCCAGTTGGTGATACTGAAGCATGGCTGGAGAAAGTACATCACTGGGAATGGCTTTGAGAAGCCATCCCTTCACCCTACTCCCTGCCTACTCTCTCTACCTCACCTCTGCTGTTGAAGATGTGATCTCTCAACTTCTCTTTCTACCAGCATGCCTGTCACTTGCTGTCATGCTTTCTAACACACTTTTATGGAAGCTAACCTTATCAACCTATAAACCCAAATAAATTCTTTCCTCCACAAGAAACTTTTGGTTATAGTGCTTTATTACAGCACCAAAGACTCACCAATACAAAACTCATACACATTATCTCTAAAATGTGAACTCTGTCTAATAATGATGTATTTCAAGTTTGAAATTTTTTCAGCAAGTATATATCATAATGCTCTGCCTCATAATGGATAAATTTTATTCTTTTGTAATGTAGTATTATACAATGCATTCTGATTACTCTCCCCCTTCTCCCCTCTCTTATTTCCCTCCCACATTTACCAGGCCTCTTCTTTCTTTACAAATCTCTTTCCTATATTCATTCCTTTTCATTTTATTTTGTGTACCACATAATTTAAAGGTCATTGCTTTTTATTTAAGCCACAGGGTCATCTATGTTGCTCTGGACATACAACACATTTTTCATCATAGATAGACATGTTTACTAGTGAGTATGTAACTGGATACTATGCCTTTCCATCTCCTGTTATCTGTTAGCAATATATTAGCAGTAAGTGGCATTGACCTCTTAGTTCTCTCTATCCATGGCTCACTGTTAGGCAGATACAAGTTGTGTGGTCTCAGTGCCAGTCAACACGGGTGCTGTGAGTTCATGATTATCATGGCTGTGTTGTGCTTAAAAGATACCATATCTGCAAACCTCTTTCCAATCTTCAGCTTTACAGTATTTCTACCCTTCCCCTTCCATAATGTTCCCCGAGGCTTAAATGTATGGCATAAATGTCTTGTTTAGAGATGAGCCTCAACTACCATTTATTCTCAGCATCATAGTGCAGTCATAGATTTCTTCATTCACCTTTGTGCATTCATGAAAAGAATAGGGCAGGAGAGGATTCTCTGATTCAAGCTGAGAGTAGCCTTTGTTTATGGGTATAAAGATATAAGAAGGTGGCCTGATGCCATATCAATTCAGTTAATCAATAGCGTTAGCTTCTTTCCTTGGGCAAAAGACCTCTTCAGTAAGAGTTTAGGGCTGAATTTACAGTATTCAACATGATTCCTTCTTGTAGAGCAGTACTCAGATCCAATAACAAGCCAGTTGTAACACTATTGCACCAACAGGCATATTCTGCTTGATGGGTTAGTCATTTCATAGAGTTTATAGCCAGATAAGACCATATTTTTTTCCCATTCCCCCTCACAGCCTACATCACACCTTATACGTTAGCCAATAGGGAAGAAGGTTTGAGCTGGACTACAGTTTAATTTCTTTTTATCTAAAATTCAAGGTCTATGGGAATTTTCAACAAAAGGGCTTGGTTACCCACCACGACTAGTTAATATGAGGAACACTTTCTCCCATAATCAATAATTAATATAACAATATACCACATGTGACACAGAATTTTGATGTTGTTGTCTGTGATCCATAACTTCTCTGGCTTTGTTTAGCCTTTTGATATATCTTCTTTTTTTTACATTTTAAATTGGCCTACCAGAGAGTAGGTTTTGATATACCAACCTTGTTTCAATTAATCATACCTCCACCTAACTCATTTCCCCATTCTCCAACTCTTCTGTTTGAATCTTTATACCCCCATGATTCTCCTTCTCCATCTTCCTTTCACCTATATACTCCTGTCCCTCTTCCAAGATCCCCTTGAGTTCTCTCTCTCTCTCTCTCTCTCTCTCTCTCTCTCTCTCTCTTCCTCTTTCTGTTCTCATAACTTTCAGCTGGTAAATATGTTAATTATCTTGATTTTTGAATCATTACTCAATATTTACTTATATAGAAACACCATGTTATACACCTTAAATATATGCATCATTCTGCGATGTAGAATGAGACATTTGGAGAACAACAAGCAGTTAAATCACTGGAGCAATAGTCCATGCTCTACGCTAGGTAGTTGATCTTATTCAATACACTTTCAGGTAAGATTTATTGCATTTCCAAATAGAACCTCTAATTATTGCCTCTCAAGTCTGACTAGCTTTGATTTTATAATCTTACTGCTTCTCTGCACTGTACTGGTAAATAAATGATGATATATACATTAGTTATGCATGGAAAGAAAGAGTGGGGGTAGAGTTATATTGATTGGTCATCACTAAAGTCACCATGGCACATCAATCAATGTTTGATGAGAAAGGTCTCAGATTTCCCACTTCTGTTTTCTTTGGTGAGGATGAATTTCCACTTAGCATTTAGTTACTGTGCTTTATTTCATCTTAGGGATATTACATTTTCTAAATAACCATATCAAAATAGGACTCAAAAGTCAGAACAGAACATGCTTTCAACCATTTCAAAAAACAGGCACATATTATCTCTAAATTACTTTTAGTAAAATTTTTTGCCATCCTTTTCCTTGTCTGTAAAACAAAGGAATTATTTCTAGATTTGAATTCTTGATTGTGAGCTTGACATTTGTTTCCAGAGGCATCTGACAAAGGGGGAATAAAACCGTGAGCATTTTAGTGCATGTTCACAAAGAGAGCAAAGGACGCTTCCTCCTGCTGGGGAAGCACGGTGTGATGAAAGGGTGGGAAGAGATGTGGAGGGTGAATGAAACTAGCTCATATCCAGTGATAAGCAGCTTTATCGAAGTGGTTTGTCCTGTTGTCCATTTTAAGATTGACACATTTAGGATGGACACCCCCCCCCCCAATGCTGCTGTTCTAACTACGTGGCTCCAGTTAGTTCCCTTCCATCATGCTTTTGCCAACATCTGGAGTAAAGATCATAGCTATATCTCTTGTAGTACAAGAGACAGTGTAAATAGCAAGATTTTCTGAGATTGGGTATGCACTGTAAGTTTATCAGCGAATGTTAGGAGTGGGAATGTTATATATACAGGGACAGTGTAGCTGGATGGTAAGGTTCCAGTTTTAAGATTGTGAAGGACTTCCATACAGATTATCACAGTGACTATCTATACTTATTTTCATTTCCACAAGCAGTGGAAATGTCTTTTCCTTCCCTTTTCTTCCTTCATCTCCTTCAGCTCCCTTTCTTTCCTTCCTTTTTCTTCCTTCCTCCCTTCCTTCCCCCTCCCTCCTTCCATGTCTCTCCCTCTCCCTCCCCCCCCTTCTCCCCTGTGTGAGAAAAACAGTGTGCATGTTTGAAAATTGTGGTACTCTATTCTCTCCTCCTTCTCCTATGTGTGTCTGAGGGATTGTGCTCAGGCCCTCAGGCGGAGCGCACTTTCACCCACTAAGCCATCTCACAATCCTCCTTTTAAGGTTTCTTTATTTTTATGCTTGCATTCATTGCTGTCTTCAATTTCTAAGCTATCTCCCAGTCTTACCAAGAAAAGCCCTGCAGGAACACTGGCAAGAGTAACTTGAAAAGGATCATATCCTGGCCATCAATTTTTTTTTCCAAATTTTAATTAATATTTTATCAAAATCAAAAGAAGCTATTTATTTTGAATAGATAATTGAAGACTTAAAGTAGTAAAAGAGAATCTTTTGTCTTACAAAAAAAGCAGATACAAAGACAAGGAGAGTGGGTTTTATATCCTCTTTGAGTCACATCCCCTTTCAGAATCGGCATCTTAATGAATGTTAAAACTTTCCCAGACCGCCACCCAGCCCCGAAAAGGCCGTGTGTGCAACTCAATTTTGAGTACATCTTCTTCTCAAGTTTTTCCTGTGACACCAACATTTAAAAACCTTTGAAAGAGAAATTAGGCCCGAGATAAACAACACATACTTGTGACATATCTCTGAATGGTGGTGTTTGTTATCAGCACTGTTTGGTTCAGTAGCCTGGAAGACAGAGTCAGTGGAAAGCTTAATGTGGTAGCTGCATAGAGAAGAGGAAATAGGAAACTCAGGGAAAAGAAAGCTCTGCTTAGGATCGAGTTATAAATAACACCTATTTAGTAAACTGAACTTTGGAAAATCTATATCAGCTCAAAAGCAGTAATAAATTTCATCTGATGTTTTTATTTGGGCAGTAAAGAAAATAAAGTAGAATAAAAAAAAATCTGCTTTCAATTCACCTGTCGCTCCCATTCTTGGAATACAGTTCAGAAAATTTTGCTTCTAAAAGCTAGTCTGTTAATAGGTACACAAGAATATCCAATTATAAAAGTAACTTTCCTAAAACTAATGTGCCATGGCAAGTCACACCACATGGCTGGAATACAGAGGAAAAGCCCTGACGAAGGCTAAGAAAATGCTTCTTCCTTAATGATGGTAAGAAAATTCCTTTGACACAGAGAAAACATCTAAGTAACTTGAAAATGCCTCAAGATTTTAATAGCAACACTTTCTACCTTCTGGAATGAAATGTAAATAAAATCTAACCCACAGATATCCATTTCTTTTTAATATAGATAAGTTATTGTTAAAGAATAAAACAAAACTCATATTAACCATCTATTAATTATTCTTAAGGTATCAGATGATAAAAATGACCAGTGCCACACCAAGTCAACACCACAGAGTGAACGTTGGCAGAGTTCATTGTAACAATGGCCAGTACACAGTGGCACACAGGGCAATCCTAATGTATATACCACCCTACAAGAGCACAGAATGAGCGGTATCAGGAGACAGACTCCCTGAAGGTGTCTTGTTTTATAAGGTTTCTGAACTGGGCTGGGAAGATGTCAGAGTTGAGCGGGATGGAGGAGAGTGCTAAGGATGGAGAGATTCAGCCTAGAAAGGGACCTGGGCAGGTGAGGGCAGAGCAAGACAGGGACAGGAATCAACCAAAACAAAATGTGCTTTTAAATCCCACAGATAATCCTATTACTTTCTAACTTTAAACTGGGGTTGGAGGACCAGGGAGACCGCTCACTAGGTCAAGTCACTTACCGTTACAACTACACCCACCCCAGCCACACCCCACATACAAGTAAATGTAATTTTACAGTATTATACACGTATACACATACACATACACATACATAAACATCATAGACATCATATACATATATATCACATACACATACACACATATAAAATGAAATCATGAAAATCAGTCAGAAGAGAGCTGCCAGGTATTAACTATATAAAATTAATTTAAATTCATAAGATCATAATGACACTTCACAAAACAAAAGGGAACTATCAGGAGGAAAGGAGAAGGGAACTATGAGAAGGAAAGGGGAAAGGGGGCGAGGATGGAATACTTGACTGAACTTGTCCTCATGAAATACAACAATATATATAATGAATACACACAATCTAAAGAAAATGACATTTTAAAAGTCAACTCTTGAATAATTATAATGAACCAAACAGTTATTTTTAAATCTCATTGACAGAAGAACTTCTTGCCCACCAAATATATTTTTTAATATAAGCTTTTTCAGCATACTATTAAAATATAAGCAATATAATTGCAATCCCCTTCTGTAACTTAGAGGGAGTTGTTGCTGTAAGGTCTGATTACTGACAATGCCAAAGGAGGAGGACAGCCAAGCACAGAGTGTGTCTTGTGGGAAGAAGGGAGTCATCTCAGCAGCATCGCACCGGGACCTGCCAGAGCCTGCTGGGCCTTTGCTCCTTCACAGAGACGGCATGGAGCGAAGGGCGGCAGAAACAGGACAAGCAACTGAACTCCTTTAGCAAATGAACTACAAGGATAAAAAGATAAATGGGAAGGGAGAGCAATAGAGCAAGAGATATTGATATGAATTAATAGTTACAGTCAGGTTTACTTCTATCTGGATTCAAATAAACTAGGAAAAAAAGACATCAAAACCATAATTGAAAATTTTATGTCTGAATAATGAATGATAGTCAGTAATTATTATAAAACTATGGTATTGTGGTTTTATAAAAACAGATGAGTCTTGACTCTTTGGTTATTTTTTGAAATATTTATTCATAAAGTACCGTTGGCCATCTGTTTCTTTGTCCCATGGGTTCACTCAAACAAAAAAATACTTAAAACCCTTCATCTGTATTGACAAGGTAGACACTTTTCTTATGGTTATTTCATAAATGATACAGCATAGTAGCTATTTATATGGTATTGTATTAAGCCCAGGTATTGTGCAAAATGTGCAGGTGGTTTCAACCTACTGGAGAAAGTGTATTGTACACAAATACCATGTCATTTGATGGGAGCTCTGAGTGCCTCAGGGTCTGGTACTCCCAGAGTTCTGCGAAGGACACCTAAGGGTGTTTACAGAGAACTACCTGGAATTTGCTGTGAAATAATTTGGAAAAGAAGTTTTGACACCACTTTATTAAAATATAAGTTTGCTGAAGTTAAATAATGGCACATGTCGAATTTATTCTACCATACTTATACACAAATACTATATACATATACATGCCTGCATATATATTCATGTAATTTATTTTATTATATTTCTCCATTAGGAAATATTTCCCTTCATGTGTCTGTGAAAGGAAGCTAAAGTTCATATAAGACCACAAAGGGGTTAACAAAGCCAGCCACTGATACATCTGGGGAGCATTAGCTATATTAAGGACAAGCCAGCATGAAAAGGTAACCGGAAGAAGCCACTGAGTATTTTCTGGTCAGGCTTTGAGGTCATCTGAATTGAGGCATTGCGGTTTACAGTCTAGCAAGGGACACATATCATTTCAGCTCTTTGATATAAATCCCAACACAAGAGTTCCTCTGGTTTGGAAGAGTATCAAAGCTGAGCAGATTTCTTTATTGAATTTAAAATACTTTGCACTATAACACCTTTTGGAGAAGAAGGGACAGGAAATATACATATGGTGACCAATGGTTTTGTTTGAGTTCCTATTGGGCACACAAATGCATTCAGTGGTACACGGATTTAAGCATTCAACAACCAAGACGCATTATATCTGCTATGCAGTAGCTCTATAGAAAGTGTAGAAGCTACTGTTGAAATCTGATTAGAAGGCTGATGGTGTTATAGTTCCGAGGAATGAGGAACCTTGAAATCAAAGAAAGATTGTAAGAAGCCTCGGATCTTCTGTTTCTGAGCTTGGTGAGTGGGACAGTATCTGTTTTCTAGGTCCCTCGTCTGTAAAACATCATTGTAGCAGATCTGCAGGATCCTGCCTAAGGCACCTGTCTTGCCTAGCCATCTGATGATCTGGGAACACTTGTTTCCTATGACCAGTACTGTCTGTCTCTTGCCTTCGGGTTATGAGTGTCTTTGAGTATCAACTCCTTATTCATATCCGCCACTAAGTTCTCTCCTATGCTGCCAAGTCAACCACTTAAAAACATCCCATATCTAAGTCTACATTTTCAGAGTCACTTTCCTCTAATGGTAAAGCAATCTTTATAAAGTCTTATTAGCTTTTACCTTATAATAGTCTGATACTAGGTACTGACACAGATGTGACTATTTTCTGGAATATGCCATTAGAGAGAGCCACGCTCAGTTTTAGCTCTATTCTAAACTGCAGCCATTCATATTTTGAGGAAATAATGCAAGGGTGGCTTTTTCTTCCTGGTCTAAACTGGATTTCTGCAGCTTAAATAATCAGAAAGTAATTTAAATGTGCAGATTTATGAACTTTGTGGGAAAAAAAAGGGGGGCGGAGCCCTCATAGGAGAAGACTGGAGGGCAAAGGCTGCCTAGGGGGAGCACTGCCTAGGCCCGAGCACCACACCGGGGTAGGGAAGCCGGGCACCTAAGTGTCTGTAGAGCAATAGACTGCCCGGCTAGTGCAAAGTTCAGAAGGCGGGGCCATTCTGCCCTGCCCGGGATCCTTGTTCAGAAGGCGGTGCCATTCTGTTGAGGAGGCTCGGCTGAGAAGAGGCTGGATCCTTTCCTAGGGCTGGAAACGCTGAGGCCTGCTCCGTGCTTCTACATGGCAGGTTTTGATAAGAAGAGACAGTTTATAGCTTTAATGCTTTATTATAGAAAAATAGAAAAAGAAAAGGAGATAGAGAAGTAAAAAAGAAAGAGAAGATAGAGGGATGAGAGATGAGGGATGACTTTGACCACGTGGAAAGAGGGGAAAGAATGGAGAGAGAAGAGAGGGGGAACAGATCGAGGCAAGAAAGGGGCAAGGGAGATGAGAGAGGGTGGAGAGAGAGGAGGGGCAAGAAGCCTTCTTTTATAGGAGGCTGGGTTACCTGGAAACAGCCAGGTAACTGTGGGGCGGGGAAAGCCTGGCAGTAGCCAGGAGACTGTAGGGGTGGAGTCCAGCCAAAACACTAGGGGCCTGGGACGTGGCCATACGTGACTGATGGCCACAGCATTATGGAGTTGAGGAGTCAGCAATCTGGGAGCATGGCTCATGGGTTTTGTCCCTTGTAGAATGTTCTACTGTGTCTCTGGAGTAAGCCTTGCTCAACCAGGCTACAGACTGCCTTACAAGGTCCCACAAACCTACTTCATAAATGTACACATACCTCATAGTGTGCTTGCTAAGAAGTGTGTGCTTAGCTGGTCATCTCTAGGTAGTATTTGGTTTGTATGGAGAAGATAGGAGATCAATTCATGTGATTTTTTTTCCTCTTACCAGTTAGACTTCTCACTTAAAATCACCAAAGCCTTTTCTTATGTATGATATGTGCCTCCCTCCTGGAAATGCGCTGAGAACAGCTTCAAAAAATTGGGTGTCTGCTCTTGTTCTTGAATAAGAACAAACTTGTAGAAGATTTTATTTTTTTCCTTTCTCAAGCCGACCATGTCCTTATCCTGACTGTAATATATATATATGTGTGTACATATATATGTTTATGTGTATGTATATGTGTATATTCATATGTATATATGACTATAATGTATTCATATTAAAATATACTCCATCTACCATATTGAGGATAAAAAGTAATGGTGATAAGTATTCCTGCCCAGCTGGAGAAGAAAATAGAAAAAGAAAAAGCGAAAAACCTCACGGAGCTATACAGTGAGTAAGTATAGCTGTGTTAAAAGCAGCCCCTGCCACAGTGGGACCTTTATTCAAACTCTCCATGAACTGAGGTCATCGCATTCATATTAATAGCCAGCAAGAGTTTCCCTTCTATCCATCCCGGGTCAAATGGAGGTTTCTAAAACAAAGCAAAAGAACCAGTAGTTTAGTTGATAGCTAGATATTCTGCAATTGTGTACCACTTTCATTTCATAGACAAGAGGTTGGGTGCTGGGAAATATTACACATTTTTTACTTAGAATCATTATTGTATATGCAATCCAAGCTCACTGCAGAAAGTTTACAAATGGTTCTGAAGAAAAGAAGAGAAAATATTGTCTAAATCCCCATCATCTATAAAGTCTTTGCTCTAAATATTCTGTATCTCTCTCAGAATTTTTGTAAAAACATGAATACATTTTTAAAACTTGACCAGCCCTGGGTTGTTTTTTTTCACTTGTTACTTTTAAAAGTTTTCAAAAAGATTTTGCATAGAACTTCACTAAGAGCTATGAAAACACAGCATCTTGCTATGCACTGGCTTTTACTCAGTGGAGTTGGATTGACTGTGGATCCTAATCATGAAATGTGGCAGATGAAAATCACCAGGGGCAGAACCCCAGTTTGTGGCAAATCCTGTTTCCTAACTTTGCATCTTGTGTCCCTTCAAAGGAATGCTGCATTCTCTTTCCCTGGCGGTTTTTCTACTTGAACATATTTGTGGGGAAAGCTCCAGAAGTTGGATGCAGTAGGAGCTTTGTCTACAATTGCACTTTTGCTCTTTCTTTTCAGATGTTAAATGCTTCATTGTGCATCTTACCTGAATGTTGGTCAAGACACAACCAAAGACATGAGAGAAGGCATTTGATATGGGTGAATTATTGCCCTCTGTGAGCTCCTGGAATGTTCTTTGTGTTTAAGAGTATGAATCCACATAACTAGCTCTTTAAGACAGCCTTGGGCAGTCAAAGTTTTGACTCAGCTAGGGTTCAGTTTTTACAAGGCTAATATTACCCATATGCTGGGTCACTGTTTTTTAATATGAATTTTGGTCTAACAAATATTATAATGAGCCTTCTCTCTAAGCTTGCAGTATTTTATTTTCACTCTCTCAAAGTAAGCTATCAGGCTTATGGTGTATGAGATTATTAACATATTATCTATGTTAATAGAGACAACCATGATAAAATGCTCTGTTTCAAGTTCAGGGTCACATTATATTTCTGGTTCCTCTGATTAGAAATAATAAATTCACCTGGGTGACCAGAACTTTATAATTTTTCTGTGGTTGGCTGTAGGGAAAACACACAGAAAATTTATAGTCAGCTTCTCTGTAGTTTATACACTCTGGTGTCCCCAGAATCCCTGATACACATGTTCTTATTTTTTTATGCATTGCTGATATGGCCTGCCTCAAGAAGCCAATTCAAAAGTATTCCACACACAAGGACTCAGCTTGTGGTCAAACTGGAATGGTGTCAACTCTCCAGTAGGTCCCCCATTCAAATTGACATACACACACACACACACACACACACACACACACACACACACGGCATGGGTTTGTCTGCATTTGATAAAAGAAAAATCACACCGACCCAAGGAAGGAAGTAGTTTCACAGAATCTCAAAGCACTTAAAATATTAGAATACAGGGATAATCCAGGGATGTAGCACACATGACCAGAAGAAAGGGGCACACCGCTGAGAAAAATGGCATCTTCTATACAAAGATACAAACAGTTGTGGTTTTCAGACCACAACTAAGCTCAGGTAAAGTTTGACCAACAGTTTATAAGCCATGTTAGCTGTGCTAAAATTAGTCTCTTTCTCTCTCTCTCTCTCTCTCTCTCTCTCTCTCTCTCCTACAATTAATTGCTTCTGGGTCTCAGCAGCAGGCAGGGTAGAAAGAAAAAGAATAGCAACCACAAAACCTCTAAACTCAATCTACTATCCATGCTGGGCATTCTTGGTCTTAAAGGCATGATTTATTTGATTATTAGAGTCTCTATACACCTAGGCACAGCTGGTTAGATTTATTTGGCCTGGGGGTTGATTAATGAGATCAGGTGAGTCTATGAGCAGATGTAGCAGAGAACCCATGCTCTATTTCCAGCTGGAATAAGTCGGGAAGATT
Source organism: Apodemus sylvaticus (assembly GCF_947179515.1). Classification (NCBI taxonomy): domain Eukaryota; kingdom Metazoa; phylum Chordata; class Mammalia; order Rodentia; family Muridae; genus Apodemus; species Apodemus sylvaticus. The sequence continues at coordinate 47,222,124 of NC_067485.1, forward strand.
GGGATGGAATTCAAGTAGTCTTGGCCAGATGCATTTGAAGGCGGGAGGCTGTGCCAGTACAGATAGTGCCACAGGTTCCTGACTGAGGGCATTGGGAGATCAACCAGAATCAAGAACATACTGAATTAATTAGGGACAGAGACTCACAGTGGGGGAAATTTGGCTAGCTACAGTACTGGAAACTGCAGGCCCTATAATTTGGTGGCTTAACATCATCCTAGAATTTGCTACTAGTATAGAGGATGCCAGTTTTGTCCTTGGTAGACAGTATCATGTCAGGCCAGGAAGTAAAGAAGCTACAGGACAAATGATAGAGAAGCCGAAAGCAGACTGAGACATGAATGAAGAAACTTGAAACTGAGAAATGATCTGTGGCAGCCCTTCTAAAATATACAATGATTTGAAGCATTGACCCTAATCAGGACCCTAGAATGCCTGGACCCAACTTTGGATCCAGAAGATTTCCTGCAGCTACCAGTGAAAAGACTTCAGGCTGAGGCAACCATCTTCCAAATTCTTATCAATATCAGGTATACTGGAAGTTAATCCAAGAAGGCAGAGGAGAAATGGGAGACTATCAAGAGGGTTGGAGAGAGAAGAATCAAATCAATGACACAGGTTGGAAACAAACTTTATACGAGCATCTTTCAGTCATAGGGAATCAGTCATTTTACACAGTCAGAGTAGACTCAATAGGGTCTTCAGAAAACTTCTTTTAAAATAGACATTGGGGAGCCACTGCATGTCCCAGACAGCCCAATAACTGTCAAATAATCATGGTGTGAGAGATTTAACTCATATACCCTAAACTCACCTTGTAGCTTCCATTCAGTGAGAGGTCTTATTTTTTCCTTTTAATTTAATTTTATATTTTTACTTACTCATATCACATCTGTTCAATGCCCTCCTTCCAATCATCCCTCCCACAAAATGGGGTCACCCTGATTATCCACCTGAACCTGCCCAGCTAGTAGAACATATCCCACAAACAGGCAACAGCTTTTGGGACAGCCCCAGTTTTAGTTGTTCAGGACCCACATAACGGTCAAGCTGTACATGGTGTGTGGGGAGGTCTAGGTCCAGACCATGTATGTTCTTCGGTTGGTGCTTCAGACTCTGAGAGCCCAGAGGATTTTCCTGCTGTGCTTCACACCACTGCCTTTTCTTCAGTTCTCATCCAGCAATGTGTTTTCTTTTTTTGAATGCTATGCCAAAACAATTATTTTACTAAAAATGATTCATCATCCCTGTCATGTACCCTAAATATTCTACTCTGAAAGTGCATTAAATTAGGTGAGGCTCTATCATTTGAACATGTTTTAAACTTACTTCTTTTACTTTTTGAGATTTTAATATAATTATACTTGCCTATTTCCTTCTCTCCCTCTATACCCTCCCAATAGTCCTTGATCTCTTTCAAATTCATAGCTTCATTTTTATTGTTGTTTTACACACACACACACACACACAACACTTGGCATTGTATAGCAAATTGTTGTGATCAAAGAAGGCTGTCTTTCCACACTCAGCATTCCTTAGATTCCTTAATTGCCTGTTTAACTGTCAAAGGTTCCCATTCTGTGGCCTTTCTCTCCACCCAAATTATTGTTTCTTTAGGTGTGTAGAAGCCTTTTCATCTTATGAAGCCCACTTCAGTAAGAGAGTCTTACTTTCAATTTTTGCAATCAAAGGACAAATACATTAACTTTTGGGGCAGACAGAGTGCTCTTCTACTCCGGGACCAGAACTTGACAGTGTTTGCATGCCTAGCACTGGTATTTGTTAGATAGTCTATGACATTTGTGGGGGAATCATCCCAAGTGGTATAACTATTTAAAAACACGATGTGTGTGTTTCATTTTAAGTAAACATAATTTAAGTTTCCCTGTTTTTTTTTTCAAACATCCTTAGTGTTATTTAACCCTCAACTCTCCTCACCCTCTGTTTTCCTCCTTCTCCTCCCAAAATTAAATCAGGATCAAATAGATCATCTAAACAGTCCCATAAGCCCTAAAGAAATAGAAGGGGTCATAGAAAGTCTTCCAACCGAAAAAAAAAAAAAAAAAAAAAAAAAAAAAAAACAGGACCAGATGGTTTTAGTGCAAATTCTATCAGACCTTCAAAGAAGACCTAACACCAGTACTCTTGAAACTATTCCATGGAACCCCGTGATAGACCAAAGTATGGCTACCTCAGTGCAACTTGGTGAACCAGTGAGTTATACTGGGGTTATCTATGGAATATGAGTGAGGGATTATTTACCAGGGAAGAAATGACTCATGTGGAGCTACTTCACAATAGCTCACCCTAGCAGAGGTAAGAGCCCACAAAAGCTAAAAAGTGGAGTGTGCTACAGCTACTCAACAGATTGAGGAGTGCCCTTCCCAGGTGCCTCAGCTGGTCCCAGCCCCTTACAGGAAGCAGTGTGTCAGCTTCTCACAGGCAACTTGGACTTATCTGAGAATGACGCTCAGCAGCCTTTCTGTTTGTATGCCTGATGAATCTGGTCAGCTTCAAGAACTTGTCATAGCTATTTTGAGTTCTTTATTTCAGTCTTAAGAGAACTTTCCTGCAGGACGGAGTGTTTCATCTCCCACTGGAACATTCTGTTGTTTCACCTCCTTGTAAACATCCTGTCCTAAATATCCTGATGTTTTACTTTAATTTTATACCTTAGGTCTTAACAAGTTTTCCTGCAGGATAAAAGGCCTTGGAGGAAACTGCTATGCAACCGATCTTCGTCTTCTGAGTACTGCCTGTTCATTTCTTTGGCGATTTATCGGTTCGTTGGTTTGATCCCTTGATATTTAGGCTTTGAGTATTGTATGTTCTAGGTATCAATTCTTCATTTTAGAAGATAATTTTTTTCCTATTCTGTAGGTACTTCTTCACTCACTTGTTTCCTTTGTCATGGAGATTTTCAATTTGATATGAAACTCCCTCTCAGTTCTCTTAGCACTACTTCCTGATGACTGCAGGCCTTTTTCCTCTCATAGTTTCAGAATTTCAAGTCTGTGCCTTTAGCCTGGTGTTATTCTCCGTCATCTAGCCTATACAAAGGTTTGGCCTTTTCATAGTATCGCACTTTTCCTCTATGTTCTTTTGGTGTTATAGGAAGAATTCCAAATTCCTTATTTACTTTGTCTATATCCTTTATTTCAAGTCCTGATATTCTCCCTTCCTGCTTGATTCGTTCTACTTGAAAGACTTTCTCTTTACTTTTTTAATTGGGTTCTTGGGGTTTTCAAGTCCATTTTCATATCAAGTTGAGTCCTCTCTAGCATTTCTATTTCTTTCCTGAGTTTCATTTTCAAAATCTGGGAAAAGTTTACTGTTCCCATCAACTTTGTGCTTTCTGGTGCACCACTCAAACATTTATTCCCTTAATTGTATTGACTTCCTCCTCTTCTTTAAACTCCTTGAATTATTTGATGAAAATTATGGTCATTCTTTTATATTCTGTGCCCTAGGTTTCATCTAGGTAATTCTCATTGGTGACCCTTTCTACAGGACTAATAGGATTTGGAACAGTGATACTCCCTTGATCTTTGCCATTGTTTGTTGTTTTGCAGCAACATCTGGGCATTTATCTTTTAATTTTCTACGTTGAGTGTCTGATAAAAAGAAAACAGAACATGTTGAGGCAGAATAGAAGATGTGCAGGCAAGGTTGGGCCTAGAGGTAGGAATAGTTTCTATAAAATGAATTCAGGGCAACACAGGGGATGAGCTGGTGTGCAAGATATGTATCCTTTTCCAAGCCTGGAGTGTGGGGATAGATCCAGCTACACTCTAGAGAAGGATATGAACATAACTTTTAAAAAGTTATACAGCTCAAAATATTTTTTACAGAAGAGTTAAACATAGCTTTTTAGAAGGTAGAAGAACTTTCCATATTCACAAAAGATTAATTTACATATTGAAACAAAGTTATTCTGAATTAAAAGCCACAACCCAGGCAATAATATGCCCTTTTGCCTAAGGTCTCACTTCTATCATTGAGAGTCTTAGCTTTTGCCTCCAAATCTAGACAACTCAGTCATCTCTTCACACCAATGCCATTTACACAATGAGCTTCAAATGGTCTGTAAACTTTTGTTTGTACACACAGACTCGAAACTGTAATGGAGACAAGGTGTCCACATAGAGAAGTACTTATAGCTTCTCTCTATACATTTTCTCTGTACTTTTGAACTCCAATTAGTACTCTGTCCTACAAGATCAGATTTGAGCAGCTTTATTGTAAAATGTCAGTTGTTTCCATATACAAAGGGTAACTTCTAGCTTCTTTGATCTATTTTCCATAAATATTGCCTTACTTCTGCATTGATGTCCCAAGACTACACTGTCGTCATTGTGCAACATTACCTCAAGCTTTTGTATCTAGTACATTAACTTTCTCATTTTGGCTTTGCTTTCTTTAATTAAAAACATTGGTTTTGGTTTATCTGTATGGATATTTTGACTGCATATATGTTTGTTTACCACATGCAGGTCTGGAAGCCAGAAGACATTGAATCCCTTGAAGCTGGGAATGAAACCCAGGTCTTCTGGAAAAGCAGCCACTGATCTTAACCCCTGAGCCATCGCTCCAAGCCTTCATCTGGCTTTTCTACAGGAGTATATATTTCAATATTTTGTAAAGAATGGATATGCCTGAAATTTTCCATCCATTATATTTTATGACACACAGTTTAGGTTTGCATTTCTTTAATTTCTTTTAATGCCCTGTGGTGTCTTTATAAAAATCCAGAACTCTTGCGTGCCTCCCAGAGCATTTCACTATGTACTCTAAGCTGGCTGAAAAATGGGGGTGTTCTTTCTACATCCTCCAAGTGCAGGGATTTCAGGCATGAACTACTATGACTGGTTGAACTATTATCTTTTGAGTATTGATTTCATACACAGAATGGTATTCTGCTATATTCACAGATCAGGGACTTGCTCAGCCATCATTAGAGACACTTCCTCCTGCAGCAGGTGGGAATAAATACAGAGACCCACAGTCAGACATAACAGAGTGAGAGACCCTGGAACATATCCCTAAATGGGATATCTCTATCAAATTCCTCCCCTCAGGGCCCAGGGCACCCCTCAGAAGACATGGAGTATAAGAGTCAGAAAGCATGGAAGACACTAAGAAAGCAAGGCCCTCTGCATCAGCATGAGCAAAGCTTATATGAACTTACAGAGACTGAGTTAACATACACAGGACCTGCATGGGTCTACACAAAGTCCTCTGTGTGCATAGTATAGCTTCCAGTTTAGGGTTTTTATGGGTTGCTGAGTATGTGAACAAGTGGATCTCTAATTCTTTTGCCTTCTATTGGACACATTTCTTCTGTTGGTTTGCTCTTCATTGTGATAGTTTTTGTTTTTATCTTAAACTTTATTTTTGTTACATTCTATTACTATCTGTTAGAAGCCTGTTTGTTGTCTAATGAGAGACTGAAAGGGGTCGATCCAGATGAGAGAGGAGGTAGAGAGGAAATAGGAGAAGAGGGGGGGGAAACTGTAATCAGGATGTATTATGTGAGGAAAAAACTATTTTAAAAATATATAAATATTTTAAATGTTGCTATTTTAGCTTCTCGTGGTTTGTCATGTGAATATTTTTCACATAAAAACACATGAACAGAAGACACTAGAAATTAGCTTTTATTTTTCATTTAGAAATCTCATTTTTTCCCTTCCTTTTGGTAGCCTTAGCATTAGTGATTATTTCACTCTGAACTTGAACAGACTATTGACCAGACAGGATAGCAACCTTCTCTCATTCCCAGTTTTGAAGAGAATAATTTTCTCACTAAGTATTTGTGACATCTGCTTAAATAATTTTAATTTTCATATAGCTATTTTATATAGGTTATGAAAATTGTATTCTAAAATAGTTTATTGTAGATACTTAGGGTTTAATCACTATTGTAGAATTTCATGATCTTCATCCTCTACATCTGGTGAGCTTTTCATGGATTAGTTCATCAGTCCGATTCTGTTGTCACTGATGCTGCTTGTTTGACATTGATACAGGGGATTTATTCTAGACCATCTTGCATACTAGAAAACTGTTTTACCATTGAACTATACCCCAACTCATTTTTAAAACTTTTTATTCCAAATCAGACACTCACTAAATTCCAAAGGCTTCTCTCTCCTAGCTTAACCATGCCTCAGCCTCCAGAATAGATGAGCTAACAGGCCAATGCTAAAGGACCTGGGTGCTTACAGTTTCTCCATGCATCATTTGACTAGCATCTGGAGACTATGCAGGTGTGGAGTGTAACGAATAAAAATGTTCCTGAAAAATGAGGTCTTATTGAGGAAACACTACACTAGTTATGCTAACAGCAGTTAAAAGTATATGTGTTTAATAAGGACTAAATGTTGCAAGGTACTTAAGGCAGGTAAATGCAGATGTTAGAAGGAAGAACTGCAAATAAAATAAGATGAGATAAAACAATAAAATAATATAAACATATCCCACAGCATTTTAAAATATTTTTATGAGCGCTTCCTGATTACTATGACTAGATAAACACTTGCAACATGTGTTGTCTGGATTATTCTCAAAAGAGCCCTGTTATTTCCACTGAAGGATGAAGGAAACTGAAACTCCCAGTGGTTAAATAGCATGCCAAGTGTCACACAGCTAAGAAGTGCTGAGGATAGAATTCTGAATCCAGCCTTTTCAGTTGCTTTTGGATAAAGCAGAGAGATGGTGTGGGCAAGAAATTGCACAAGGTTTAGTTTTGATGAACAATATTTTCTTAAATGACACTCTTATATGTAAATCAATTCTGAACCAGATTACAGAAGTTATTCATGGAGGGAATCATAAAGATTACGGAAATTCTTCCCTGACCCTATCCCCTTGCGATATCACATAAATTTCTTTAAGGAAAAAAAAAAACAGAAAACTTTATTGTGTGCCTTTGGGTGTGTGGGTAGAACAAAGTAAGGAATGCTTGTCTGTTTTGTGGTGAAACAAATTCTTAAGTACCATCATTCCTTCAACATGAGAACTCTGAATGTTTTTGTAGAATTTCCTTGAGCAATTCTGGCCCGATACTGTTCTTAACTACTGAAGTAAAATACGTAAATTAGCTATTGTATAAGGAACATGCAGACACACTGTTGTAGAAATGTCCTTTACATAAACTGGTGCTATTGCTTGAATTTGTCTTTTTCTGCTAGCTGAGTAACTGAATGCCTGGTCATTGTTTTGAATTCTCTAATTTAATTTAGTGGTTGTCACAACACAGGCTGAGTTTTACCTTGCTTAGATTGAGTCAACAACAAAATCTAGAATGAGCTAAGGAATTATTCCACTTCTCTCAGAAAACTATGTTTTCACTGACTCCCAGGAGAGAAGGGTTTCCCATAAGTCATGCATTTAATCCCAAACAAAACTTTCTAGATGTTTCAGAAATGATTTAGCAATTCATTACCACTACATATCTAAATTGTTCTTGGAATTGACAATAAAAGGAATACAGGCTTAGGGCTCTTCCTGATTGAAGTCTCTAGCCAGACTCAGAACAGAACCACACCTGGAAAATAAATGCCCTGTGACAGACACACAGACCAAACTAGAATCACCAACAGAGACTGGGTTGTTCACATGTATTCTCCAGAGATGAAAGAATCCATCTTGAAAGAGAGTTCAAAGCCATCTTAAAGTACTAGGTCTGATGAGGTAAAGATGTTTGATTGGTCTGTCTCTAAAGGCATACACCCATGTCAGGGTCTCCTAACTGCATCACCAACACTTATATCCCACAGGAACTTGAAAAATGAACTGTAAGACACTAACTTCCAGGTGAAAGGAATTACAAGGGACATCAGTGGGACAACAAAGAGGAAATGATTTGATGGCTTGAAAGCTGGAGCAGTTATCATGGCTTCTTTTCTGCCACTGTCTATACCCATCTTTAGCTTTACTGTGTTGACTTCTAGTGATAATCTTTTGTCTTCTAAGGAAGAACAGAGCCTTCTCTCATCTTCCTCATTTCATCTCTGCCCTGTATTTCATCTCATTATTATTTCCTCAGTTGTCAGAGTCTGTAAATACTGAATCTATAAGAGTGCACTGTCCTAATACCTTTTCATTAGAATTGGAAATAAGGAAAGGCAAAGGCATGGCTTTAGAGTCTCTAATCCAGTGGTTTTCAACCTATGGGTCATGACTCCTTGGTGGGAAACAACCTTTCCAAAGGGGTCCTCTAAAACCATTGGAAAACACAGATATTTACATTATGATTCATAACAGTAGCAAAATTATGATTATTACATAGCAACAGAAATAATTTTATGGTTGCTCTGCCTTAATTTCTAGTGGCAAGTTAGCTTTCGAGGTCACTCCTGTAGAGTCTCTTGAAGTAAATGTGCAAGGGGCATGGCACGAAAAAGGTCAAAGGCAGCACATTACCTGGTATGCCTGGGATTCTTTGAAAACAGAAAAGAAGATTTAGTTTAAGTGACAGCTAGATGGTCCTAAGAATGGCCGAGAAATAAGTAATATTTCAAAGAACATTGTCAGTACAGACTTTGAGAATAAAAAGAACTTGAAGAACTCAAGGATGAAGCTGAGGGCCAATCATCACCCAGGAATAGATTCAATGATGAATCAGATATACTCAGAATGTGGATGAACCTAGAAGGAGGAGGGGTCACCACTGACAGCTCAGTGGAGCCCCAGAGGCTAAGGTACGAGAACTGGAGTGGTCACTTCTCATGTTGAACTGAGCCACACAGCTGTGAGCCCATCTCTTGAGGAATACCTTCATTACCTCCTGGCTTATATACAGGAGGAACCACACTTCTCCTCTGCTGGTCACTGAGTAAGATGGTCACCTCAAAGGCTGTATCAACTTCATCTTGTTTCCCTGTTGGAACTTTCTTCTTTTCAAGATATCTTCAAAGTGCTTCTCTTTCTACTTTTCATTCTCTTCCTTTTTTCTCTCTCTCTTTCTCCTCTTCTTTGGATTTATTTTATTTCTTGATTATAAGTGTTTTGCCTGCATTTATAGGAATGCACCGCATGCTTGTAAAGGTCAGTAAAGGTCAGATCCCATGGAATTGAAGAAACAGTAGGCTGTAAGTCACGATATGAGTACTGGCAACCAAATCTGGTCCCAACCAGTACTCCTAACTGCTGAGCCATCTCTCCAGCCACCAACCAGTACTCCTAACTGCTGAGCCATCTCTCCAGCCAGTAGATTTCTTTTTTCATAGACTAGAAAGTTTTTATTTTTTTTCCAAAAATAAATCCAAGACATTGGAGCACTCATGTCAAGGATGGGACTGTGAAAAGGAGAAATGCACCCTTTTGGAGGGAATATCTCTGTCCTAATGGTAGGTGTTACTTTGGAGAATGAGCTTCGAGTTACCAGAACCAAGGAGCAGAGCTCAACCACAGGGAGTCTACTCTCAAACTCATGCACCCTCGCTCTCACTTGCTGCATGACTCGATCTGATGGTGCTTTCTTGGGTGTCTTTACAGAGATTGTTTATTTATAATCAGTTACTGACTTTAGGGGAATTAACACAACTGGGAATCTTTCCATCTCTTGAAATACTAGGAGGATTTTAATTATTTCTCAGAATGTTTTGAGTTTTTCTCAAAAGCTGTTTGTTTGTACCTGGGTGAATACATATATATTATGTGTGTGGGCATCTGTCAAAGCTAGCCAATTGGAATCTTGAAGAAGCCCTACAGGTTCTCTCTCTCTCTCTCTCTCTCTCTCTCTCTCTCTCTCTCTCTCTCTCTCTCTTTCTCTCTCTCTCTCTCCCCACGCCCGTCTCTCAAGAAAACTTAATATTTCTTTAAAGTGAATCTTAGAAGTATTTTTCTGATGCCATCTTTTATTCTGCCTTGGGCTCTGCCTTCAGACCTTGGTCCTCAGCCAGGCCTGAGAGATGGCAGCACCCGCAGCTTAGTCTCCCGTGACCTGCCCTCCTGACTTCAGCCTGCCTTCCCCGGCTGCTCTCAGTGTTTACTCTCCCTCCCAGAGCTGACTTCTGGCAGACTTTTCTTTTTGAGTTGCTGGTGTTTTGTAGTCAGTAAATCAACATAATTTTAGTGGCAGCAGAAAGGGCGGGAAAGTTGTGCAATTCTTTTATTATTCTTAATCTCTCCCACAAGAGAAATAAATCTGGAAAAGGAATAGGAAGGCGTAATGGGAAGGGCTGGAGAGAATGGTGTTTCTGAGAAGACAGGACTATAGCAACAGCTGTGCTGGGCAAGACGTGCTCGCCCTGGAGCCCACCATGAACTGCTGCCCCCACCCCTGACCGCTCCTCACTTTCCTCCTCCTTCCCTGCTCTCCTACCCTCACATCCAAACTATTACAGGTGGCTTATAAAATGAAAACAATCCATTTAGAGGTCTGGGGTCATGTTTGATCATATTCTCTCAGAGAATAACCCTTCGACCTAGACCCAGATTACCTGGGCAGAGTGAGCGCTTCCTGACATGTGTTTGGGTGGAGAAACCAGGGTACACACTCTGGCTAGGATACAAAATTGCCAAGGCTTCTTTTGGACCTATGGCTCCTTCAGAATGGCATCATCTTGTGTGAGCATTCCTTCCTTGTAAGCAGGTATCTGGTACAATAACACCAACTGTAAAGTCAGCCCCACATACTACAGTTCCAGAGCTGCCTCAAGTGCTTTACAAAGAGCAATTTGCTAAACACTTCCAATAATCCCAAGAAATGTGCTCACAACAGGAAGGTGAGAAAAGGCAAAAGAATGGTTGGTGTCCCAGTCTCAACACTAAATATTGGGAGAGCTGGGATTCCTACTGACATTGCTGGACTTCACAGTCTAGGCCTTTGTCTTCCCCAACCCATCAGTGTGGAGCAGAAAGTAATAAACAAACTAACACACAACCAAAGCCTGAGTCAGTTGATGTAAGTGGATATCTTAAAAGTAGAATCCCAAGGTTTTACTATAATCAGGCATTGTGTTTTGTATGTTTCCCACCTGTGTCAGAAATGCACATAATGTTGGGGTGATAAGAGGCCTTATGCAGGGGAATTCAAACTGTGACTTCACTCTATATCCAGGACTCTGTCTACTCTGTTGGTTGTCATTTCCGCAGTCTTTTTTGAAGAGGACTACCTGGAGCCTCCACACCCTTTGGTCTTCCCATTGTGGAACAGAAACTATCTGGGGTTCTCAGAGTTCACTGACCAAAGACCTCATTGTAATGTGCCTTATCTAACAAATGATTGATGCAGACAGAGGCCCTGGGTTCTCATGGAGCCCACAGTGGTATTCACTAGCCCTCGTGTGGTTTTGTCTAAGCCCCTCCCAAAAGCTTGACTCAAATAAAAAATAGAAAAGGCTGGTTTCTGCTTCTGCCTTGTCAGGAATCATTTTCCTTTGGTTAAGAAAGTGTGATAAAAGAACAGCTGAAGACCAGCTCCTCAGCCTAAGAAGAAAGTTTGGGGCCAGCTCCTCAGCCTAAGGAGAAAGTTTAGGGCCAGCTCCTCAGCCTCCAGTGTCACCTTCCTGTCACCCCACACAGCTTTATTCAGATAAACTTTGTGTTTGCAGAATCCTCCTGAAGATCAGTGAGGATCCATTTTACTTTGGAATTTTAATAATTTTATTTATTCACTTTACATACTGTCCTGGTCACCTCCTACCACAATTGTTCCCCCCTCCCTTTTTCCTCTGAGCAGGTGGATTATCTCCTGTTCCACAACACCCCCCATCTCCCAACCCTGGCACTTCAAGTCTCTGTGAGGCTAGGTGCTTGCTTCCTCTCCCACTGAGGCCAGACAAGGCAGCCCAGCAGGTAGAACATATATCCCATGGACAGGCAACAGCTTTTGGGATAGCCCCTGTTCAAGTTGTTTGGGACCTACATGAATACCAAGCTGTACATCTGCTACATATGTGTGGGGAGGCCTAGGTTCAGCCCATGCATGCTCTTTGGTTGGCGTTTCAATCTCTGAGAGGCCCCATGGTTCCAGGTTAGTTGACTGTTGGTATTCCTGTGGAGTTTCTGTCCCCTTCAGGGACTGCAATCCTTCCTGTTCTTCCATTCTTCCACAAGAGTCCTCAAGCTCCTTGCCTCAAAATTTAATGAAAAGTCACCAATGTTTGTAACATAATGACACATATGACGGTCTTCAGAAGAGAAGGGCAGAGAATTTAGGTTTACAAATAAATGCACAGGAGTTTTGATTTTTTGAGTAGTAAGTTATCATGTTCTGTGATTTTTTGCTGAGTCACATTACCTGCCTCTCCTCACACTCGCTGTGAACCTGGAGCCTATGCTGTGAAGCTCACCTGGCTTGGGTGATATTAGGAAGCAAAGCACTTAGCTGGATATTTTTTAAATCCCATTACACAAAAGCTATGTTCACAATTGTTTTCAGTAACATGCCTTTGTTTTTCTTTACTCTCTTCTCCTTAGGAACAAAGAATCTTTCAGAAAAAAAGAAAAAAAAAAACTAACCATGAGCAATTTTATGAGGCCATTTCTTAAATTCATGCACAAGACTCCAGTCTGAATGTTAGTCTGCAGAAGGGTTCTTGCAAGATGTCTCTGTGCAGACAGCACATTAGTGACTTGACAGGCTGCTGTGGGGGAGAAGCCTGTGGTGGCTCATCCAGCCAAGCACGTACATTTTTACTCTTCCCACAGAATTTGGGGAAGTCCGGCTACAACTCAAGTCAGTTTTCATTTTTGTTGTTTCAATCTTAGATGCATGCAGTAATTGAAAGGAACAAACTATATTTATTTCAAGTGGAACACAGAACACAAAACTCAAAAACAACCATCACTAAATTCTACCAGTAAGACTTATTATGATATTGGTGACTGTCCCCTCCTTTTGTATCACTCAGAAGTATGAAGTGTGTATGTCCTTTACAAGTAAGAAACCATACTTATGTCCCATATCTCACACTGTGGTGGTGTTCTCAACTACAAGTATGCTACCTGTTACATACTGAACATTTTTTTCTGACCCAGAAGTCTATAATTAGATAAACCATTAGCAAATCATGGGCTGTTCCAATGAAATTGTATTCAGCAATTAAAAAATAAATGAGCCATTCATATGCATAACACATATTGACACGTATCAAAAAATAATTCTTAGTGAAAAGAGGATTTACACAGAAAAGTGCATATTGCATTGATACATTTGAATGCAGCTCTAGAACAGGCAACATTACTATATGGTAGGAGAAAAAGATCAGAACAGTGATTGTGTGTCCAGATGGAGCAAGGAATGGGGCTGGAGCACAAAACTTTCCAGATGGTTGAGATGTTCTTGATAAGAGTGTGTCGATTCTCATGTGAGTATTCTGCTTAAATTTTCGTGTCTCATGCCTGGGGAGGTGGCTCAGTGTTTTATTTACTGCTCTTGTAGAGGACCCAAGTTGGGTCTCAGCATCAGCATCTGGTGATTCCCAACTATAGTGCAAGCTCCAGAGGAATTGAAGCCCTCTTCTGGCCTTCTTGAGCACCTGAACATGGGTCTACACAAAAACATACAAAAATTTGTTTTTTAAGTTGTACATTACATATATGTAAATAATATGTGATAATATGCATATATATGTATATATTATACATATTTGTATAAGTGTGTATATGCATGTGTACATATATGTGTACACATACATATACATACTATAAATATTGAAAATGTTTGAGGAAAGAGAGCTCGTACATACCTCTTATATTTAAAAACAGTAGATATGAGTTAGCTGATTGGTGAACGCAGAACTACACAAATAGGTATGTGATACAGCAACTATAATAAAAATTAATTCTAGAATCTATCTGTGTTTATAAGAATGTTCTCAATAAAACTTAAACCACTTTTATATGAACTTGTGAATTTTTAAAGTTCAAACTACAGTGAGAAAAATAATGCAAAGTGGTTATATGTCAAGTATACTTATGAAACATTTTGAAAGGTCTGATTAAAGCAACAATGCACTCAGAATAGAACACAGTATAAGTATGATTAAATCTTTTGGTGATATTTAGGCCCTTATCACTTTTATAATAAGACTGAAAAACACGTGGGATTTAGGAGGTAGCTCAGTTAGTAAAGTGATTATCTTGCAAGCACAGAGATGTGAGTTCAATTTTCCAGAACCAATGTAAAACAAAAGCAAGGAAGCAAAAAACAAACTCTAGACCATGGAAGTGTGGAGTGTAATCCCAGAGCTAGGGAGGTGAAGTCATGTAGATCCCTGGAACTTCTGGCTTACTTAGTGAAGCCTAGATCAGTTAAATAAAAACAAAACAACCAAAACAAAACAACAGATTAAACAAAATGCTTCCTAAATTAGAATGAATGGTGCCTAAGAATCACATCCTAGATTTTTGTCTGTTCTCTAGCCTTCTCACACTTGTTCACACACACACACACACACACACACACACTCGCACACGCACACGCACACATACACACACATGCACATAAACACACACAGATACACACACATACATGCACATACATGCACATACATACACACATACATGCACATGAACACATGAACACATGCATACACACATACATACATACACACACATGCACACACACATACATGTATACTTGTATACTCATGCTTGTGTACCTCCCCCCATTCACCAAATAAGACCTATGATAGTAAATTTGAGTTCAAGAAGACTGTACTTTTGATCTCACTATTTTCCTCTAGGAGACTTGGGGAATGCCTCTCTTCCTAAAGAGAACACTCTGTTTCCTGGTATTACTAGGTTTCATTCTTGTGCTTTTTATGACCAAAGTTTATCTTAAGCATGTGTCTCCTTTAGATCTTGAAAAATAAACAGAAAAAATTGCAAGGAGAAAGACAAGTTGTGATGCCTGCTTCTGATTCCCAGTGCTACCTGTATCACAGATCAAAACTATTGTTACCATTTATTTTCATTATTTGAAATGGTATCCATCCTTCATGCAAGATCCTCTAACTGAAAGAAAAACAGGTAGTTAATCAAGTACTATTATTTACTATGAACAGCTAATGAATGCATATAAGTTACAAAATTACAAGAAGCATTTATTTTCTATGCCATTAGATCACTATAATTTAAATATCATAATTTGGAAGGTATAATGGCTATTTCTTTGTAGTAATAGCAAGCTGTATAAAAACCAAAGGCATACCAAATTAGGCTATTCATAATTAAATGATTAAGAATTTAGACAGTCTGGCTCGTGATTTAATGTTCTAGAGGGGCAACGCACAAGCAAAACACCCACCTGGCTACTCTTACCATCTTCCTCATTGTGGTAGAGACTGCAGACCCCATGTTAGTCTTTTCTCTGGCTCTTTCAAAAACAGAAAAAACCACGGAAGCCATCCAGCAGGCATGCCAGCTCATGAGCCCAGACAGCAATTTCCCTTTCCCAGCAGCAGTACACGGCCCTTTCCTGCACTTTCCAGACAACTTTTGTATCCATGTATTTTGTCGTCTGTCTAAACAATATAACAGTTCATCATTGTGTTATATAAGATCCCGAGATTCAAACTGAAGATCATATGTCAAGAGGTAAGAGGAGGAAGAGGAGGAGGAGAAGGACGAAAGAGAAGAAAATATGGGTGCATGCTTACATATTCTTCATTGCAATTTATTTTTGAAAAGTGATATAAGCAGTTTACAGTTTCTGAAAATGGCAGGCAGTACCAACCAATTTCTCAGCATTACTCTAGTATCAGTGACCAAGAGAGTGAATTTAACAATACAAGTTGATATTATTGACTATTGAGATTTCATTTTTCTCTCTTGCTTACTTCATGATATGCTTTCTGCTCTCCCACCTGCTCCATGACCGTGTGACTTCTTGATTACCTTAGTACATTACCAAGACAGTTACTATCAAATATCAATGGTTTGGTCTTCTTTTTAGATCTTGGAAAATTCTGTTTTGCCATCCTACTCATTGCTTTAGCTTCATGTTCCTGTTTTGTTTACATTCATAAAGATTTACCCCTTCTCTTTCAAACTAAGTGTTACACAAAGCCAGTGTGAAGTGAACAACTTTTCAAATAACTTTATAAACCCAGAATAATTTTGGAATGAAAAATGAAGTTACATCAAAAATAAATAAAACAAAGAAGATGAATCTTAATTGTCAACACAAATCGACATGCATAAACTGAATACTAGAAAAACTATTTTGTGAGAAACAACTATTGAAGTACCAAAATAAGTTCTACCTGGTTTAAATTTAGTATTACTTTTATATATTGCTCTATTTGATCAAGATGTCTTTGTTTGACGTATTAAAAGGAAAAATTTAGCTGAGTCTAAACTGATGACAAAATACAATTAATATCCAGCAGCTTTTTAAATGTAAAAAAATCTGAGCAAACTTTGAATGCAAGAAAAACAGAAATATGATAGCCTTTAGAATAACCAGCTAATGTCAAGAGTAAAATGATGAAACCACTTTAACTAAAACATATATCCACTGTTTTATTACATGTTTTATTTCATCTTTTAAGTTTAAGATATTGGTGAATAGATGTTGCTAAAATTCTTTACTAGGGTTTAATAAAAAGCAGCATCTATCCCTCATCAGAAAAATGATGGCAGCCTTAGGAGGTAGGAGGCTGGGAAAAACCTCCAGAATGCACTAGAACCCTGGGAGATGAGAGACTCTCAGGACTCAAATACAACCCGAGACCAACATCGCGGAAGTCTAAGCACGACCGGGCGTGGGCCTGCACCCAGGCACTGAGCTGGTCGGGGGCCACCTGTGTGCAAACCCGGCCAGGAGGTTGTTTGCCCAGGCCATCGCGCACACCGCCGCCATTTTGCCTACAGGAAGCCAGAGAGTCCTAGCAGGCAAAACCAAACCGGCTAACAGGCTAGCCCGAGGCTGACATAGCAGGGGGCTAAGATGGTCAGGCCCTGGACTGCCCCCAGGCCCAGGGCAGCTCATGTGGCCCCTGGTGGGCCATCTGTGTGCCGACCAGGCCAGGAGGTTGTTAGTCCAGCAGACTCTCCCAGCACTCTCATGGAGCGCGTGCATGCCACCATCCTGGCCACCTAACAGACCAAATTAACACTCACAGCTGAAGGAACTTTGCTCATACATTAGCCTGCAAGGCTTTTGCCTAGACTCAGGGCCCGAGCAGCTAGGCTAGCCTTGTGTGCACCAACCCGGTTGGGAGTTCTGCTGGCCAGCAGAGTGATCAGCACACAGAAAAGGTCCCAACACCATACACCCCTCAGCAATCCCTGAAGGAGCAAACGGGCACCATCTGGTTCACAGACACAATCTGGGGAAAGAACACTAGGGCTGCAAGGGCACCCAAGAAGAGGACAGCACATCAGCAATTTGCAACAGGGGAAACCCTGCCATCCAGTGTTGCAGAAATAGCCCTAGAGCCTCTCAAGAGGCTGAAACACCAGCCAGAGACACGACCAACTTGCTCCAGAGAACAAGATGCCAAAGGGCAAATGCAGGAACACTACTAACAGAAATCTAGGCAATATGGCAGCATCTGAACCAAACTCTCCAACATCAGCAAGTCCTGGTTATGCCAACACACCAGAGAAACAAGATTTGGATTTAAAATCACTGTTCATGATGCTGCTAGAAGAACACAAAAAGGACATGAATGAATCTATTAAAGAAATACAGGGGAATATGAATAAGCTAGAAACGCGTATAATGGAAACACAGAAATCACTTAAAGAAATGCAGGCGAATAAGGCCCAAGAGATAGAAGCCAATAAAGAAGAAAGGCAAAAAAAAAACTTAAAGAACTGCAGGAGAACTTGAGTCAACAGGCAGAAGTCATGAAATAGAAAACACAAAAATCTCTTAAAGAATTACAGGAAAACACAAACAAACAAATGATGGAACTGAGCAAAACCATCCTGGATCTAAAAACAGAAGTAGAAACAACTAAGAAATCATAAAGGGAGACAACTTTGGAGATAGAAAACCTTGAGAAGAAATCAGGGACCATAGATGCAAATATAAACAACAGAATACAAGAGATGGAAGAAAGAATCTCAGATGCTGAAGATACCATAGAAACCATTGACTCAACTGTCAAAGAAAATGCAAAATGCAAAAAACTTGTATCCCAGAACATACAGGAAATCCAAGACACAATGAGAAGACCAAACCTAAGGATTATAGGCATAGATGAGAGTGAAGATTTACACCTGAAAGGGCCAGCAAATATCTTCAACAAAATTATGGAAGAAAACTTTCCTAACTTAAAGAAGGAGATGCCCATGAATATACAAGAAGCCTACAGAACTCCAAACAGACTGGACCTGAGCAGAAATACCTCCCATCACATAATAATCAAAACCCCAAATGCACTAAACAAAGAAAGAACATTAAAGGCAGTAAGAGAAAAAGGCCAAGTAACATAAAAAGGAAGAACTATCAGAATTACACCAGACTTCTCATCAGAGACCATGAAAGCTAGAAGATCCTGGGAAGATCTCATGCAGACTCTAAGAGAACACAAATGTCAGCCAAGACTACTATACCCAGCAAAACTCTCATTTACCATAGATGGAGAAACCAAGATATTCCATGACAAAACCAAATTTACACAATATCTTTCCACAAACCCAGCTCTGCAAAGAATAATAGGAGGAAAACTCCAATACAAGGAGGGAAACTACACACTGGAAAAAGCAAGATAGTTACTTTCCTTCATCAAAGCCAAAAGAAGATAACCACTCAAATATAAAAAGAACATCAAAAATGACAGGAAGTAATAATCACTATTCCTTAATATCTCTTAACATCAATCGTCTCAATTCCCCAATAAAAAGACAAAGACTAACAGACTGGATAAGGAAACAGGACCCTACAATTTGCTGCATACAGGAGACACGCCTCAGTGTCAAAGATAAAAACTACCTTAGAGTAAAAGGCTGGAAAACAATCTTACAAGACAATGGTCACAGGAAACGAGCAGGAGTAGCCATTCTAATATCAGATAAAATTGACTTTCAACCTAAAGTCATCAAAAGAGACACTGAGGGATACTTCTTGCTGGTCAAAGGAAAAATCCACCGAGAAGAACTTTCAATTCTGAACATCTATGCGCCAAATTCAAGGGCACCCTCATTCATAAAAGAAACTTTACTAAAGCTCAAAGCACACATTGCACCTAACACAATAATTGTGGGGGACTTCAACACTCCACTCTCCTCAATGGACCAATCAGGAAAACAGAAACTAAACAGGGACACAGTAAAACTAATTGAAGCTTTGAACCATTTGGGTTTGACTGATATTTATAGAACATTTCACCATAAAGCAAAAGAATATACCTTTTTCACAGCACCTCATGGTACCTTCTCCAAAATCGACCATATAATTGGTCACAAGGCAGACCTCAACAAATATAAGACGATTGAACTAATCCCATGCCTCCTATCAGATCACTATGGTGTAAGAGTGGTTTTCAATAGCAACAAAAACAACAGAGAGCCCACATACACATGGAGGATGAATAATACTCTACTCAATGACACCTTGGCCAAAGAAGAAATAAAGAAAGAAATCAGAGAATTTTTAGAATTTAATGAAAATGAAGGCACAGCATACCCAAATCTTTGGGACACAATGAAAGCAGTGCTAAGAGGAAAACTCATAGCCCTGAGTGCCTCCAAAAAGAAAATGGAGAGAGCATACACTAGCAGCTTAACGACACACCTGAAAGTCCTGGAACAAAAAGAAGCAAATTCACCCAGGAGGAGTAGAAGACAGGGAATCATCAAACTCAGGGCTGAAATAAATCAACTGGAAACAAAGAGAACCATACAAAGAATCAACGAATCCAGGAGCTGGTTCTTTGAGAAAATCAACAAGATAGATAAACCCTTAGCCAGACTGACCAAAGGGCACAGAGAAAGTATCCAAATTAACAAACTTAGAAATGAAAAGGGGGATATAACAACAGAAACTGAGGAAATCAAAAAAACCATCAGATCCTACTACAAGAGACTGTACTCAACACAACTGGAGAACCTGGAGGAAATGGACAATTTCCTTGACAGATACCAAGTACCAAAATTAAATCAGGACCAAATAGATCATCTAAACAGTCCCATAATGCCTAAAGAAATAGAAGGAGTCATAGAAAGTCTTCCAACCAAAAAAAGCACAGGACCAGATGGTTTCGGTGCAGAATTCTATCAGACCTTCAAAGAAGACTTAACAGCAATACTCTTCAAACTATTCCACAAAATAAAAACAGAAGGAACACTACCCAATTCCTTTTACGAAGCCACAATTACTCTGATACCAAAACCACACAAAGATCCAACAAAGAAAGAGAACTTCAGACCAATTTCCCTTATGAACATCTATGCAAAACTACTCAATAAAATTCTTGCCAACGGAATCCAAAAACACACCAAAACGATCATCCACCATGATCAAGTAGGCTTTATCCCAGGGATGCAGGGTTGGTTCAATATACGGAAATCCACCAATGCAATCCACTACATAAACAAACTCAAAGAAAAAAACCACATGGTCATTTCATTGAATGCTGAAAAAGCATTTGACAAAATTCAGCATTATTTCATGCTTAAAGTCTTGGAAAGAATAGGAATTCAAGGCCCATACCTAAACATAGTAAAAGCAATATCCAGCATCAAACTAAATGGAGAGAAACTTGAAGCAATCACACTAAAATCAAGGACTAGACAGGGCTGCCCCCTTTCTCCTTATCTTTTCAATATTATACTTGAGGTACTAGCTCGGGCAATTCGACAACATAAGGAGGTCAAAGGGATACAAATTGGAAAGGAAGAAATCAAACTATCATTATTTGTAGATTACATGATAGTCTACCGAAGTGACTCAAAAAACTCCACTAGAGAACTCCTACAGCTGATAAACAACTTCAGCAAAGTGGCAGGTTATAAAATCAACTCAAGCAAATCAGTGGCCTTCCTATACTCAAAGGATAAGCAGGCTGAGAAAGAAATTAGGGAAATGACCCCCTTCACAATAGCCACAAACAGTATAAAGTATCTTGGGGTGACTCTTACAAAACATGTGAAAGATCTGTATGACAAGAACTTCAAGACTCTGAAGAAAGAAATGGAAGAAGACCTCAAAAAATGGGAAAACCTCCCATGCTCATGGATTGGCAGAATCAATATAGTTAAAATGACCATTTTGCCAAAAGCAATATACAGATTTAATGCAATACCCATCAAAATCCCAACTCAATTCTTCACAGAGCTAGAAAGAGCAATTATCAAATTCATCTGGAATAACAAAAAAACCCAGAATAGCTAAAACTATTCTCAGCAACAAAAGAAATTCTGGGGGAATCAGTATCCCTGACCTCAAGCAATACTACAGAGCAATAGTGTTAAAAACTGCATGGTATTGGTACAGTGACAGGCAGGAGGATCAGTGGAACAGGATTGAAGATCCAGAAATGAACCCACACACCTATGGCCACTTGATCCTCGACAAAGGGGCTGAAAACATTCAATGGAAAAAAAGATAGCCTTTTCAACAAATGGTGCTGGTTCAACTGGAGGTCAGCATGCAGAAGAATGCAAATTGATCCATCCTTGTCTCCTTGTACTAAGCTCAACTCCAAATGGATCAAGGACCTCCACATAAAGCCAGACACTCTGAAGCTAATAGAAAAGAAACTGGGGAAGACCCTTGAGGACATCGGTACAGGGAGAAAGTTTCTGAACAGAACACCAATAGCGTATGCTCTAAGAACAAGAATTGACAAATGGGACCTCATAAAATTACAAAGTTTCTGTAAGGCAAAGGACACCATCAAAAGGACAAATCAGCAACCAACAAATAGGGAAAAGATCTTCACCAATCCTACATCAGATATATATATCCAATATATATAAAGAACTCAAAAATTACACTCCAGAAAACCCAACAACCCTATTAAAAAATGGGGTACAGAGTTAAACAAAGAATTCTCACCTGAAGAACTTCAGATGGTAGAGAAGCATCTTAAAAAATGCTCAACTTCATTAGTCATTAGGGAAATGCAAATCAAAACAACCCTGAGATTTCACCTTACACCAGTCAGAATGGCTAAGATTAAAAATTCAGGAGACAGCAGGTGTTGGCAAGGATGTGGAGAAAGAGGAACACTCCTCCACTCCTGGTGGGGTTGCAAATTGGTACAACCACTCTGGAAATCAGTCTGGCGGTTCCTCCAAAAACTGGGCACCTCACTTCCAGAAGATCCTGCTATACCACTCCTGGGCACATACCCAGAGGATTCCCCACCATGTAATAAGGATACATGTTCCACTATGTTCATAGCAGCCCTATTTATAATTGCCAGAAGCTGGAAAGAACCCAGGTATCCCTCAACAGAAGAGTGGATGCAAAAAATGTGGTATATCTACACAATGGAGTACTATTCAGCCATTAGAAACAATGAATTCATGAAATTCTTAGGCAAATGGATGGAGCTAGAGAACATCATACTAAGTGAGGTAACCCAGACTCAAAAGGTGAATCATGGTATGCACTCACTAATAAGTGGATACTAACCTAGAAAACTGGAATATCCAAAACATAATCCACACATCAAATGAGGTACAAGAAGAAAGGAGGAGTGGCCCCTTGTTCTGGAAAGACTCAGTGAAGCAGTATTAGGCAAAACCAGAATGGGGAAGTGGGAAGGGGTGGGTGGGAGGACAGGGGGAGAGAAGGGGGCTTACGGGACTTTCGGGGAGTGGGGGGCTAGAAAGGGGGAAATCATTTGAAATGTAAATAAAAAATATATCGAATAAAAAAAAGGAAGCTGGCAGATGACACTGCATGCCCCCTTGGGAATCAGAAATAATGCAAATGGGAAATAATGGATAAAAAGCCTCAAGATCACTCCCTATTGACCCAGTTCATCCAACAAATGTCCACCTCCTGAAAGTTTCACCACCTTCTCAAATGCACTACCACCTGCAGACCAAGTACTTAAACACACGAGCTTACAGGATGCACTGCATACCTAGCCCACAACAATACACTGACAATAATAAACCCAGGTAAAATCAGGAAACCAATTTCAACCAAAATCAATGTGAAATATCATAAAATATTAATGAATTTAGTAAACTAAGAATGTAAAGACATTCTGAAAGAATTTAAAAAAAGAAAGATATCAAATATTCATCCATCACAACATTTAGTTCTATGTCATACTATTAATCCCACATGAAGAACCAACAGTATCCCAGTGGAGGCATTTTGTAGAAGTGAAGAATTACTTCTAAAAATCGATGGAATTTTAAGACACCACAAATACTCAAAACAACCCTTAAGAGAAAAACAGTCCTCTGGGGCATCCACAGTTAGTGCTTTGGTAACCAAACTATGTGTTCCTGAAGTAAAGTTAGTCCCAAACCTGGAGCATCCTGGAGGACAAAGAGAGAAGCTCATAAAGTCAGTAGGGAATGGTTCTGTATGAAGGCCCCAAGACAATGCCGGGAAAACTGTACATCCACACAAAAAACAACAAAACTCACTCCTGATCCTCTAGCATGATACAAAAAATAAACTGGAAAAAAAACCAAGGGCCTAAAGTTGAAAGCTGCAACCTTTAATTCAATAAATAAAAGCATAAAACCTTTGCAGCATTGGATTTCCTAGATATGGTACCAATATATGCTAGTAATAAAAGGGGAAAAAATGACATATTCTACTTTTAGAATAAAATCTCTTTGTATCACAATTCATTGCCAGAGAGAGGGGGGAGGGAGGAGGAGGGAGGGAGAGAAAGAGAGAGAAGGCACATAGAAAGTTAACTTCCTGTGTTTAGGAGAGGATGTGTGCACAGAAGGCCCTCTGTGCCTTGTTGGTAGAACTATAACAACTAAGGAGAAGAGCAGGACAATCCTTCAAAATCTGAGAACAGAATAACTCCACCATGCCAATTCCAAAGTAAGGGAGCATATGGTCTTTAATATTCATATACCTGTTAGCCTTAGCAATCTATGGATCCATCAATAGATCAGTGAGTTAGCAAAATTCCTATATATATTTATATGCATGTGTCTATATACAAATATACTTCATCATTTAAATGAAGGGAATTCTGATATTTTTTTATACTACATGAGAACCTTGGGGACTTTCTAAAATTTAATCTTATTAAAATTAGCATACAACATTTTAGATATCACTAATGGTATTTTTATTTTTATTTTTTCCAGATTTATTAGAAAATTTATTTCTTCAACATTAGTGTGTGTGTTTTTATTTCTGTGACAGTGTGTATATGCATGTGTGTTTGAGTTTGTAAGTGTGTATGTAGTTAAATTGAAACTATATCAGCATACTGTATATGGATTCCAAAAGTTTGATCTTATTTTTTCCTTTGTTTATTGAATATATTCTTCATTTCCATTTCAAATGTTATATCCCTTCCTGGTTTCCCACTCTCAGAAAACCCCCAAGCCATCCTCCCTCCACCTGCCTCCAAGAAGATGCCCCTCAGCCCAACTAACTCCCACCTACCCCTTCTCTATTTCCCCATGCTGGGGCATCCTTCAAGCATTCATAGGACCAAGGACCTCTCCTCCAACCAATGCCAGAAAAGGCATTCCTCTGCCACAATTGCAGCTGGAACCATGTGTGCCCCTTAGTTGATGGCTTAGTCCCTGGGAGCCCTGGAGGGTCTAGTTGGTCTACATCGTCATTCTTCCCATGAGGCTTCAAACCCCTTCAGCTCCTCCAGTCCTCTCTCCAACTCCTCCACTGGGGACCTCTATGCTCAGTCCAATGGTTGGCTGCTAGCATGTGCCTCTGTGTCTTTATGTCTCTGGCAGGGCCCCTCAGGAGACAGCCATAACAGGCCCTTTTGGGCAAGCACTTCTTGGCATCCAAAATAGTGTCAGGGTTTGGTGACTCTTTATAGGATGAATCTTGCAGGTAGGACAGTCTCTGCAGGGCTTTTCCTTCAGTCTCTGCCTCACACTTTGTCTTCATAATTGCTACTATGAGTATTTTGTTCCCATTCTCAGAAAAAAACCAAGGCACCCACAGTTTGGTCTTCCTTCTTCTTGAATTACATGTGGTCTGTGAATTGTGTCTTGTTTGTTCTGAGCTTTTCGGTTAATATCCTTTCCACTTATCAGTGAGTGCATACCATGTGTCTTCTTTTATGATTGAGTTACCTCACTCAGGATGGCACTTTCTAGTTCCATCAATTTGCCTAAGAATTTCATGAATTCGTTGTCATTAATAGCTGAGTAGTACTCTATTATGTAAATATACCACATTTTCCGTATCCTTTCCTCATTTGAAGGATATCTGGGTTCTTTCCAGCTTCCAGCTATTATAAATAAGGCAGCTATGAACATAGTGGAGCATGTATCCTTATTACATGCTGGAACATCTTCTGGGTATATGCCCAGGAGTGGTATAGCTGGGTCATCAGGTAGTACTATGTCTAATTTTCTGAGGAACTGCCAGACTGATTTCCAGAGTGGCTGTCCCAGCTTGCAATCCCACCAGCAATGTAGGAGTGTTCTTCTTTCTTCACATCCTCTCCAGCATCTGCTGTCCCCTGAGTTTTTTATCTTAGCCGTTTTGACAGGTGTGAGGTAGATTCTCAGGGTTGTTTTACCTTTTCCTGATGATTAAGGATGTTGAACATTTCTTTAGGTATTTCTCAGTCGTCCAATACTCCTCAGTTGAGAATTCTTTGTTTAGCTCTGTACCCCATTTTTAATAGGGTTATTTGAATCTTTGGAGTCCAACTTCTTGAGTTCTCTGTATATATGGGATATTAGTCCTCTATTGGATGTAGGATTGGAAAAGATCCTTTCCCAATCTGATGGTTGCAGTTTTATGAGATCTCATTTGTCTATTCTTGTTCTTAGAGTATAAGCCATTAGTGGTCTGTTCAGGAAATCTCCCCCTATGCTCATGTGTTCAATGCTCTTCCTCACTTTCTCCTCTATAAACTTCATAGTATCTGGTTTTATGTGGAGGTACTTGATCCACTTGGACTTGAGCATTGTACAAGGAGATAAGAATGATTTGATTTGCATTTTTATACATGCTGACCTCCAGTTGATCCAGCACCATTTGTTTAAAATGCTGTGTTTTTTTTTTCCACTGGATAGTCTTAGATCCTTTGTCAAAGATCCAGTGACAATAGGTGTGTGGGTTCATTTCTGGGTCTTCAATTCTATTCTACTGATTGTCCTGCCTATCTTTGTACCAATACCATACAGTTTTGTTTTTATCACTATTGCTCTGTAATAAGTAGAGCTTGAAGTCAGGGATAGTGATTCCCCCAGTTCTTTTGTTGTAGAGAACAGTTTTCACTATCCTGGGTTTTTTGTTATGCCAAATAAATTTGCAGATTGATTTTTCCAGCTCTATGAAGAATAGATTTGGAATTTTGATGGGGGATCGCATTGAATCTGTAGATTGCTTTCGGCAAGATGGATGTTTTTACTGTACTAATCCTGCCAATCCATGAGCATCTTCTGAGATGTTCTTTCTTCAGAGTCTTGAAGTTGTTGTCATACAGATCTTTCACTTGCTTAGTCAGAGTCACACCAAAGTATATAATATTATTTGTGACTATTGTAAAGGGTATCATTTCCCTAATTTCTTTCTCAACTTGTTTATCCTTTGAGTAGAGGAAGGTTACTTACTGCTTTGGTTGAGTTAATTGTATATCCAGCCACTTTGCTGAAGTTGTTTATAGGAGTTCAGCTTTAGAAGTTCTCTGATGGAATTTTTGGGGTCACTTAAGTATACTATGATACCATCTGCAAATAGTGATAATTTGACTTCTTCCTTTCCAATTTATATCCCTTTGACCTCCTTTTATTGTCTAATTGCTCTAGCTAGAACTTCAAGTACTGCATTGAATAGATAAGGAGAGAGTGGGCAGCCTTGTTTGGTCCCTGATTTTAGTTGGGTTGCTTCAAGTTTTTCTCCATTTAGTTTGATGTTGGCAACTGGTTTTCTGTATATTGCTTTTACTATATTTATGTATGGACCTTGAATTCCTGGTATCTCCAAGACTTTTTGCATGAAAGGATGCTGAATTTTGTCAAATGCTTTTTCAGCATCTAATGATATGATCATGTGCTTTTTTTTTCTTTGAGTTTGTTTATGAAATGGATTACATTGATGGATTTCTATATATTGAACCATCCCTGCATCCCTTGGATGAAGCCTACTTGATTGTGGTGAATTATCATTTTGATGTATTTTTAAATTTGGTTGGCAAGAATTTTATTGAGTATTTTTGCATCAGTGTTCATAAGGAAATTGGTCTGAAGATCCCTTTCCTTATTTGGTCTGTGTTTGGTTTAGGTATAAGCATTATTGTGGTTTCATGGAATGAATTGGGTAGTGTTCCTTGTGTTTCTATTTTGTGGAATAGTTTGAAGGGTATTAGTATAAGGTCTTCTTTTAATTCCCCACTAAACCCATCTGGTCCTGGGTTTTTATCAGTTGGGAGACTGTTAATGACTACTTCTATTTTCTCAGGGCTTATGGGACTATTTAGATGGTTTGTCTGATCTTGTTTTAACATTGGCACCAGGTATGTGTCTAGAAAATTGTCCATTCATGTACATCTTCAAATTTTGATGAGTATAAGCTTTTGTAGTAGGATCTGATGATTCTTCAAGTTTCCACAGATTCTGTTGTTATGTTTCCCTTTTCACTTCTGATTTTATTAATTTTGGTATTGCCTCTGTGCCCTCTAGTTACTCTGGCTAAGGGTTTACCTATCTTGTCGGTTTTTTCAAAGAATCAGCTCCTGGTTTTGTCGATTCTTTGTATGGTTCATTTTGTTTCTCCTTGGTTGATTTCAGGCCTGAGTTTGATTATTTCCTGCTGTCTACTCCTCTTGGGTGTATTTGCTCCTTTTTGTTCTAAAGCTTTCAGGTGTGCTGTCAAGCTGCTAGTGTAAGCTCACTCCATTTTCTTTTTGGAGGCACATAGAGCAATGAGTTTTCCTCTTAGCACTGCCTTCATTGTGTCCCATACGTTTTGATATGATGTGTCTTCATTTTCATTAAATTCTAAAATGTCTTTAATTTTTTTCTTTATTTCTTCCTTGACCAAGTTATCATGGAGCAGCACATTGTTCAGTTTCCATGTGTATGTGTGTTTTCTGTTCTTTTTGGTTGAACTTAAGACCTGCCTTAGACCATGGTGATATTATAGGGTGCATTAAATTATTTCAATATTCCTGTATCTGTTGAGGCCTGTTTTGTGATCAATTATGTGGTCAATTTTGGAGAAGGTACCATGAAACCATGAGATCCTGAGAAGAAGGTATATTCTTTTGCTTTAGGATGAAATGTTTTATATATATATCTTAGATCCATTTGGTTCATAATTTTGGTTAGTTTCACTGTGTCTCTGTTTAGCATCTGTTTTCATGATTTTTCCATTGCTTAGACTGGGGTGTTGAAGCCTCCCACTATTATTGTGTGAGTTGCAATGTGTGCTTTGAGCTTTAGTAAATTTTCTTTATGAATGTGGGTGCCCTTGCATTTGGAGCATAGATATTCAGAATTGAGAGTTCATCTTTGTAAATTTTCCCTTTGATCAGCTATGAAGTGGCCTTCCTTATCTTTTTTACTAACTTTTGGTTGAAAGTCGATTTTATCCATTATAAGAATGGCCACTACAGCTTGTTTCTTGGGACCATTTGCTTGGAAAATTGTTTTCCAACCTTTGACTCTGAGGTAGTGACTGTCTTTGTCATTGAAGTGTGTTTCTTGTATGGAACAAGATGTTGGGTCCTGTGTCGCATCCACCCTCGCCAGCAAAGAGGATGCAACACCAGGGAGTTTCTTCCTTCTATGGTTTATTCGGGACACCTTGAATTAAGCTTATTTCTTCTTTTGGCGGCCCCGGGCTCTCTGCCAGCCTCACCTTATAAAGCCTAGATAGCCTCGTCTGCCCAGGGAGATAACCAGCCGTTTCCTCATAGGTGAACTCAGTGAGTTCTTCATTAGCATGTAAGTGAGATAAGAAATACAGCACACTGCGCATGTACTCAAGTGATTTACCACCAGGGAGCTGCATGTGGCCAGTGCCATCTTGTAACAGAGAAGAACAAAGGGTGGCTCACTACAGTCCTGCTTATCTATCCAGTCTGTTAGTCTATGTCTTTTTATTGGGGAATTGAATCCATTGATGTTAAGAGATATTAAGGAATAGTGATTGTTATTTCTTGCTATTTTTGTTGTTAAAAGTAGAATTATGTTTGTGCGGCTATCTTCTTTTGGGTTTGTTGAAATATTACTCTATTACTTTTTCTAGGGTGTAGTTCCCCTCCTTGTGTTGTATTTTCTACCCATTATCCTTTGTAGAGCTGGGTTTGTGGAATGATACTGTGTCAATTTGGTTATGTCACAGAATATCATTTTTTCTCCATCTATGGTAATTGAGAGATTTGTTGGGTATAGTAACCTGGGATGACATTTATGTTCTCTTAGGGTCTGCATGACGTCTGTCCAGGATCTTCTGGCTTTCATAGTTTCTGGTGAGAAGTCTGGTGTAATGCTTATAGGTCTGCCTTTATATATTACTTGACATTTTCCCTTACTGCTTTTAATATTCTTTCTTTGTTTAGTGCATTTGGTGCTTTGATTATTATGTGACAAAAAAAATTTCTGTTCTAGTCCAGTCTGTTCTGAGTTCTGTAGGCCTCTTGTATGTTCATGGTCATCTCTTTCTTTAGCTTAAGGAAGTTTTCTATATCTTCTGTACCTAAGATTCTCTCTGCTTTCTCTTATATTCTGTTTTTGATGGTTGCATCTGATTTCTTTCCAAGGTTTTCTATCTCCAGAGTTGTCTCTATTTGAGATTTATTAATTGTTTCTACTTTCAATTTTAGATCCTGGATGGTTTTATTGAGGTCCTTCATATGTTTGTTTGTGCTTTCCTGTAATTCTTTAAGGGATTGTGTTTCATCTTTAAGGGCTTCTACTTGTTGACTCATGTTCTCCTGTATTTCTTAAAGGGTGTTATTCATGTCCTTCTTGAAGTTCTCTATCAACATCATGAGATGTGATTTTAAATCTAGATCTTGCTTTTCTGGTTTGTTGTGGTATCCAGGACTTGCTGTTGTGGGAGAACTGGGTTCGGATTGTGACATGTTGCCTTGGTTTCTGTTGGTAATGTTCCTGTGTTTGCCTTTTGCCATCTGGTTATCTCTGGTGTTAGCTGGTCTTGCTGTTTCTGACTGTGATTTATCTGTCCTGCAAGCCTGTGTATCTCTACTCCTAGGATTCCCATCCGCTATGTAGGCACTCATGGGAGACCAGCTCCTTTGTAGTGGTATTTGTGTATGTTGCTGTATGGCCCAGGATCAGCTCTGTGCTCTCAGGCCTTTCCACAGTCTTGGGAGATTAGCTATCTCCCTGTGGCAGAGGATGGTCCCCAGCTAGAGATAAAAACAAGAATGCTTCTGCCTGAGGGTTCCAGAAGTGTTCCTCTGACCAGCAGTCGTGGTCCTACCTGTGCTCTCAGGTCTCTCCACAGTCCTGTGGAGGGACCTAAGGCAGAAGGGGAGGAAGGAACAGAAGGAGAGTGGTATTTGGGAGGGTGGGGAGTTTGGGTGGTTGATGGGTAGGGAATCCACTGGGCCCTTGGCAGCAGTTCTGGGCCTCCGGAGGTGGGGGTGGGATCTTACCAACTGCTCTGAGTGTAGCAGATTCTCTAGGATGGATCAGGAGATGGTGTCTTCACTGGAGCAGAGCAGTCAAGAGTCTGCCCCAGCAGAAAGGCTCTAATGGTATTTTTAAACAAAGTGAAACATAGTGAATATAGTTCATTCTTTCTATATTAATTTCCTCATCCCCACTTCTCCATTATTCTCGATATCTTTTTTTTTCATGTGTCCACACACTGCACCTATTGTCTCTTCTCTTCATCTCCTTTAAAGGTTTTTTTTTTAAATTTGTGAATAACAAAAGGATGCTACATAGCACATGCACAGAGAAAAGCAAAGTAGAACAGTGGTACAAGTTGTTAAAGAGGTGAGAATGAATGGACAGTGACTGCTCATAGGAGATGGAGTTCCCATTTGCAAGGTGGAAACAGTGCTAGAAACGGGTAGTGATGCTGTTTGCCTCAAAATACGAATGTGGTTAAACATTCATGCACTGGATAAGATTAATATGGCAAATTTTATGTGCACTTTACCTCAAATCAAAATCTTCCAGGGAATCTGTGTTTCAATGCTTAAGTAAAGTTTGTCTGCATCCCCCTTCCCAGGAATAACAAGAACATTTAGGGAGAAACATATGCTTATTCTCAAAATGTCCTTGCACTAAATGAAATACTACTTAGACACTCTTACTTTGCTTTAAGTATAAAAACTCTGTGAAGTGGAGCTTTTTATAAAATTGAATTATGACAGAGGTAGATCCAGTGCTTGCCTAGAAAGACAAAAAGGCTTTTCAGGATCTGGTGGTGTTTTGTTTGTTTATACATGTGTTTGCACGGAATGGCTTTTAGCTGTCTTCTTTTACTATGAGAATATTAACATGTAGCCTCATTTTTTTTTTCGTAGAAGTACATTTGAGCTTCCAGACACAAATTAAAATGGTAACTGCTTCCCTGAATGCCTGAATATTAACCATGAGAGTTTTAGGTCCTTCCATAAACTGACTCTACAATGTCTAAATGCAAGGCACTCCTTGAGACTTCTTATGGGCTACCCCAAGCCTTCAAGTTACTTGCACAAAGGAATATGCTGGATAATGTTTAGAACAGTACCATTCTAAAATTAAAGGGTTAAGAAGATATTCATAGGATCTGCTTGACCTGAGATTGTTATTAATGGCTGATCACATGGTTTTGGCAGACCAAATGGTAACATTGGCTTCCACAAGAGAGGATGTTTTGGAAAATGATAATGTATGCGACTGTCTGTGCCAGTCCATCCTGTGTTGGCAGAGTGTCCATCCTAGGGTCTGTTTCCTTTGGTTTGGTTTAACGTATTTTTTTCAGTATTGTGAGTTCACATTCTTTCCAAGACTGGAAAAGGACTTTCATTTTTGCTTAGCATCAGATGAGATTTTACTGCAAAACCTCAAACCATATTAAATTTGATCACACTGAAACATACCATCGACTTGGAGTTCCAGGGATCTGCTTAAATGTTGCCTCTTTGTCCAAAATTTTCCTTAAAGGAAGTAGACAACCTTTCAGCCTCCAAATTACCAGTCTTTGTGGCCTTTATGAGATGGCTGTTATTTAGAGTCCCTTTCATTGTGCCTAAGGTTTTTGTTAGTTAGAGGAGTCATCTCTGGTTACACAGACTCCAACTTCCACCAGGATCAAGTTTGAGACTAAAGAATAGACATTGTGAGAGTATATTCCTTTTCCTGATAGCCAAGACTCATTTGGAGGAAAATACATGAGACTTATACCATGCTGGTTGTCCAGTTTTCATTCACCAGCTTCATGGCATCACCATAACAGAGTTGAGAAAAATGAAATTAAACCAAGGAACAAGACCCATCATGTAACATTTCTTTCTCACCAGTGCCTTCTTTCCGCATGTTTAGGAGATTGTGCTTGAGTAGTATCTTTGTCCTCATCATCTTGGGAGAAATGAGCATGTGTGCAAGCACTGTCAGCCTTACATTTCAAATGAAGCAGTAGATATAACGGATTTAAGTAGGACTACTATTTATGGAAAACTTCTTCATCTTCTCCCTCCTTCTCTCCTATGGCTAAATTCTTTAATTCTTTAGAACCTTCTACCTCTCACTAACAGTTATTTAAAAGATTTTGAATGCTAAATACACATATATGTGTAGACGTGAGATGTTATTGCTTTGAGTCAGATACACATGTATATGAATCAATGGAAGAAGAACCAATGATGCCATTGGAACAGGGCCATAATGCCCTATCATTTGCAAGTGTATGTGTGTATCTTGTTGCCTGTGGCTCTTTCAGTCTTCTGAATTCCTTTGCTCGTCTTTGGCTCTTTATAAACACATTACTAATAATGAATATCAGTGCAGCAGGGCAGTCATATGTCCACTGCCTAAGTGAAAACTGAGGCTATGTGCTCATCTGTAGCCCATGTGTTTGCAGGGAATGGCTTTTAGCTTCCTTCTTTTACAGGTCATGCCTTGCCACTGCTTCTCCTTTAAACATCTTGAAATGTGAGCTTATTTGCGGCAATGTGCATTAGGTGACAGTTATGTATCCTTTTATAATTATATACTTATAATGAGGAGTATAAAGTACAAACAAACAGTTTATACTACAATCTCATTAGACTCATTAAATTGCAAAATCTCAAATCATCCTGGGGTTGTGTGTTTTGAGTTATAAAAGACAGTGTTTATGGATTAGAAGACCAGGGTCAGACATTCTTACTTTAGCAGAGATGTTGCTTGTATTGATGAAGAGGTCTGGGGAAAACCTGGCACCAGTTGTCTGTGGTCCTTACCTGGATTTTGAAAATGGTATTAGTCAAAATCCTTTGATTCTAACTTCTGTTCACTCAGTTTCTCTCTGCCCAGTGAAAGCATTGCTTAGGACATATGAGCAATAGTTTGTGAAGAAATACTGGCATACTGTCCAGTTCATTTTATCTTGATATAATAGACACTTGAAGATCTTTATTTACTGTATAAAAAATTTTTATCAGAAGATATTTTAAAGTACAGAAATCAAGGGCATTGGGACAATATCTAGTCTGTTTCATAAGGACATCATGCTTCCTCATACAGGAAATGAAGATGGAGGGACTTGCTAAGAGAAGGCACACAAGCAGAGAAGCAGAAAGGGACAGACTTGCTTCGTAAAAATATACTCTTCCAGTCTCGTTAGAAAGGTGTTAGTTCCTCTTTAAAACTCAACCATTTTCAAGAGCATTACATTAGTATCCAAATCATAATAATGATTCTGGTGGGGCCCAGCTAAATCAAATAAAATGAGACTAGATAATAAAGATGAAATGTGTTACCAAGCATTTCAAAGTGATATTATTCAATCTACTTGAATTTAGGTTTATAAAATATGAATATAAATGCCTAGAATTGGCAATAGACATGACTGTAGCAAGGGGCACAGAGTCTATTACTATCCAGCTCACTGTATTTCCTGATGATTTTACTTGTCGCTCTTGGGCTCATGAGTAGCTTATGCTGTCATTGCACCTTCTTCATCCCCACAACCTTACCAACACTCTTTCTCTTTTCTCCAATTGTATCCATCCTAGTGAACATGAAGTGCTGCTTCCTGGCATTTGTATTTGCATTTCTTTATTACCAAATAACATGGAACACCTTGTCACTAACATTGTCGTGTGCGTATCTACTTTAGGGAATTATCCACTTGAATAATTTACATATTTTATGTAGGTTATACTATGGTCTGAAGGTTGGTTTAGGAAACCTAATGCATATATGGTGTGTATTAAGTAGTATTAAATATTGAAGTCTTATAACTGGCCAACATACAAAGAAAAGGAATGTTCTGCCCTAAACAGGACATTTATATCACCTTGCATATCACAATTCATCTCTTCCCAAGACTTAGTATCTCTGCAAAAGATGGAACAGAAAGATTGTAAGAACCAGAGGAAATAAATAGTCTTCCACACGAGGAACCTGTTTTGTGAGCATAGCAGGGCAATTGTTCATACAAACAATTGAGACAGCCTGCTTCAAACCTGTGTAAGCTTAATCCAGACAGAATTCCAGTGTGACA
Source organism: Apodemus sylvaticus (assembly GCF_947179515.1). Classification (NCBI taxonomy): domain Eukaryota; kingdom Metazoa; phylum Chordata; class Mammalia; order Rodentia; family Muridae; genus Apodemus; species Apodemus sylvaticus. Next base: position 47,256,850 of record NC_067485.1, read on the forward strand.
AGGGGAGGCACGAAGTGCTACTCCTAGCTAAAGATCTTTGGCAATTAATAGATTCTGGAAGTAGGAGACTCAGTTTATTTTAAAGGATGCAGCCCTTTGTAGATTGACCATGCCTCAGTGGAGGCCATGCATCTTTGAGTATATGGGTGACACAAATTGTACTTGAGGGCTTTAAGGAAATCTAATGGACACAAAGTCAGGTGGGTATGGAAGACTCAAGTATATCTAGAATGAATGGAAGAAAGGACAAATATGATTAAAACACATTGCCAGGAGTTCTTAAAGAGTAAATAAAAATGATGAGGGAAAAGGAAAGTTGGAGTGTTTGAGGAAGTGATGAGTCATGGAGGCTCTGCACACACGGATGGATTCAATCCTTTTCAGAAAGTCTGAGATAATGGCCTACAGGCTACATGAAAGGCTCCATTGATGAGAAACAGACCTTCATCAGACACATCATTTTCTGGTCTGATGATTATGGACCAAGAAGCTCCCAGAAGCAGGAGAAATAAGTTGTCACTTGTCAATTCCCCAAAATTGGACTTGGGAGATTATTGTGGGTAAAGCACTTGTCATACAAGCATGAGGACTGGAGTTGGCAGCACGTGGAGCCCACATAAGGAAACAGGCTGTTGTGACTGCGGCCTGTAGTCCCAGCACTCAGAGCAAGTTGACTAGATAGACTAGTCAATCGCTAAATGTTGGTTTCAATTGAGAGAACCCTGCCTCAACAAATAAAGTGGAGAGTGACCAAGGAAGGCACACAGTGTCAACTGTGGACCTTCATGAGCATATACACCACACACACGGACATCTATACACATCTTAATGAACATTTACATGCACACATAATGTGTATACACACATCAAAAAAATCAAAATCATTGTTTGCGTCACTTCAATATGCTGACACAATTGCCTGCATGTTTTTATTGAGGTAAAGAGTTCTTTATGACTATTCTGAACATAAGAAAAGCAGACAGATAGCTAAGAAATATTTATTCCACTCTTTCCCCTTTGATAATTATTGCCTTTTCTAAAATGTCATTAGTTTTGAAATTTTTCAATTTATCTTCTTTTTCTTTATTAATATTTGTGTCAATCATAAGAATTCAAGCATTGCATAGTTAGTTCCAGGATATCAAGCAACTTCTTCCAACATTCATGGGCATCTGCATGTATATAGTGCACATACATTGAGTCAGGCACACATACAATAGATAGATAGATAGATAGATAGATAGATAGATAGATAGATAGATAGATAGATAGGATAGATTGTCAGCTTGACACAAACCTAGAGTTATCTTGGAAGAAGAATCTCAATTGAGACTATGCCTTCAGTAGGCAACTTTGAAGAACATTTTCTTGATTAATGATTGATGTTGACGGGAGCAGTGAAGGAAGTACCACCCCTGGGCAGGTGATCCTGGGTGGTAAAGAAAAGCAGGTTCAGGAAAGCAGGAGAAACAAGCCAGTAAATGCTATTCCATGGCTTCTGCTTTAGTTTCTCCCTCCAGGTTCCCTCCTGAGTTCCTACCATGATTTCTTCTTCTGATGAACTGTGATGTGGAAGTATAAAGCAAACAAACCCGCTTCTTCCCAAGCTGCTTTTGGCCATCATCTTTTATCACAGCGATAGAAACTCTAAGAAACATTTTCCAGTTGATTTATTCTTCTGATAGCCTTCTCTCTGCTCCTACCTGACTCTCCCACCAAATGTTTTTACTAACATGGCTGCTGTCCAACATCTGGTTCTGAGGGAAAGCTACAGGAAACCATGAAAACACATTCACTTTTCTCCTATGGGGTTTGGGGTTGAGAATAAATTTAAACTCTGTGTGACCCTAATGAGACTAAAATGAGCCCGAACATAGAAATAAAATATTAGGTTGGGATGGTAGAAAACCAAAAGTGTTGGTTTATGCCCCAAGGTTTCCCCCCTAGGACAGGGATATTGACTGCTTGCTAGAAGTAGTTTGCTATGCAACTTATTTTACACTGGAAATGTAAGATACTCATTATGTCTCTGATAGTTTAAAGTATCATTCATATCTTAGATATGGAGAGCTAATTATTAACAATATTCATGAGATACGGCTTGCAAAACTATTATAGTCTGTCCTTCCTGCTCAGTGGAGCAGAACTGATTATGAACTCAACTGATGTACTTCAAAGAACCATAGCAGATTTACCACAAATTTCAGATCATTTTGCAAAGGAAGTGTGGACTGATGGAAACTTATCACAACCACACCAGACTCTCAGTCCAGCTGCTCTTCTACAAAGATTATGTGTATAACAATATTATGCCACAAGAAATGATAGGATAAATGGGGGACTCCATCACCTAGTGCTTGGTATGTATCTTACATATTCACTTCTGGATAGTAAGCTCAATGGCCACATGTGCCCGGGAAAGAGCTTAAGTAGCATAGCACAAATACCTAGTACCATATTTGAATTTTATGGTTTAACAAAAACCAGAAGTTTCTGTCTCTTTAGAATTTTCTTGGTAGTTTTAAAATGCAAATTCTTTCTTTCTTTTCTTTTCTATATTCTTTGCCTACATTCCAAATGATTTCCCCTTTCCCAGGTCCCCCTTCCCCATAAGTCCTATAAGCCCTCTTCTCTCTGCCCATTCCCAAATCAACCCCATCCCACTTCTCTGTCCTGGTAATCACCTACAACGCTGCATCAAGTCTTTCAAGGACCAGGGCCCTCTCCTTCCTTGTTCTTGGGAATGATTTGATATGTGGATTGTGTCTTAGGTACTCAGAGCTTCTGGGCTAATATCCACTTATCAGTGACTGCATTCCATGTGTGTTCTTTTGTGATTGGGTTACTTCACATAGGATGATATTTTCCAGTTCCCACCACTTGCCTAAGAATTTCATGAATTCATTGTTTTTAATTGCTGAGTAGTATTCCATTGTGTAAATGTACCACATTTCCTGTATCCATTCCTCTATTGAGGGACATCTGGGTTCTTTCCAGCTTCTGGCTATTATAAATAAGACTGCTTTGAACATAGTGGAGCATGTGTCCTTATGGCATTCTGGGGAATCCTCTGGGTATATGCCCAGGAGTGTTATAGCAGGGTCCTCTGGAAGTGTCATGCCCAGTTTTCTGAGGAACCACCAGATTGATTTCCAGAGTGGTTGTTCCATCTTACAATCCCACCAGCAGTGGAGGAGTGTTGCTCTTTCTCTGCATCCTCACCAACACCCACTGTCTCCTGAGTTTTTAACCTTAGCCATTCTGACTGGTGTGAGGTGAAATCTCAGGGTTGTTTTGATTTGCATTTCCCTAATGAGTAATGATGTTGAACATTTCTTAATGTACTTCTCAGTCATTCAAAATTCTTCAAGTGAAAATTCTTTGATTTGCTCTGTACCCCATTTTTAATAGGGCTATTTGACTCTGGAGTCTAACCTCTTGAGTTCTTTGTATATGTTGGATATTAGCCCTCTGTCATATTTAGAGTTGGTGAAGATCTTTTCCCAATTTGTTGGTTGCCGTTTTGTCCTTTTGACAGTGTCCTTTGCCTTACAGAAACTTCATAATTTTATGAGGTCCCATTTGTCAATTCTTGATCTTAGAGCATAAGCTATTGGTGTTCTGGTCAGGAAATTTTTCCCTGTGCCCATATGCTCAATGCTCTTTACCAGTTTCTTTTCTATTAGCTTCAGAGTGTCTGGCTTTATGTGGAGGTCCTTGATCCACTTGGAGTTGAGCTTAGTACAAGGAGACAAGGATAGATCAATTCCCATTCTTCTGCATGCTGACCTCCAGTTGAACCAGCACCATTTGTTGAAAAGGCTATGTTTTTTCCACTGGATGTTTTTTAGTTCCTTTGTTGAAGATCAAGTGACCATAGGTGTGTGGATTCATTTCTGAGTCTTCAATTCTATTCCATTGATCTACCTGCCTGTCACTGTACCAATACCATGCAGTTTTTAGCACTATTGCTCTGTGGTACTGATTGAGGTCTGGGATACTGATATCCCCAGAAGTTCTTTTACTGTTGAAAATAGTTTTAGCTATCCTGGGTTTTTTTGTTATTCTAGATAAATTTGAGATTTGCTCTTTCTAACTCTATGAAGAACTGAGTTGGGATTTTGATGGGGATTGCATTGAATCTGTAGATTGCTTTTGGCAAGATGGCCATTTTTACTATATTAATCCTGCCAATCCATGAGCCTGGAAGATTTTTCTGTTTTCCGAGGTCTTCTTCAATTTCCTTCTTCAGAGACCTGAAGTTCTTGTCATACAGATCTTTCATTTGTTTGGTTAGAGTCACACCAAGATACTTTATATTTTTTCTTAATCAGACTTATATGTCCATTTTCATATACTGAAACATGGGGAATTTTACAGTTGATCATTCTCTTTCTATACATTTATTAAGTAAGCTGTCCAGCTTTTATGCCTTTACCTGCCATTCTGTCCTAACTTCATGCCTGTATTAAATCCCTACAACACAATGATTCACCTATTGACTCGACAAACTTCTAAATCTCAATGCTCCATTCAGGATATTTCTCTCCATTCAAGCCAAAATCTTCTTCTTCTAGTTTTGTGGACAATGTTATCTATTTACACATAATCGAATAACCCCTTGCCACTCTAAAGATAAGGCTGCAAGCGCTAAATATCTCCTTTGTTTAATTATATTTTTATTGTATTTGTTTTTATTATTTTAATTCATTATTAGTTGTAGTTTATGTTATATAAAAGCATACTAAACTGGATTTTCTACAAGCTGGTTCTTTATTTTTTCCATTGTCAATGAAATGCTTTTCTAACTATCAAATGGGCATGTGACACCTTCATTGTCAATGTCTTGTTTTCATATTACAACAATGAACAGTAGTTGTGGTTTTTGAAAACATATAATTTAATGTGTTAAAGAAAAATTCAGAATAATGCATATTTTTACATGGAAAACAATAAACTCCTGCTTATAAAAAATGAAAAAGATTTAAATGAGAAGAGATTATTCCAGAGTAATGGAAAAGAATACTTACTACAATGCCACTTATTTTCCCCTGTTTCTTTTCCTGTTTTTCACTCTGTGTCTCTCTGTCTCTCTGTTTTTCTGTCTCTCTCTATCTCTCCCTCTCCCCTTTTCTCTCCCTCCCTCTCCCTCCCTCTCTCCCTCCCTCTCCCTCCCTCCCTCTCCTTCTCTCTCCCTCTCCCTTTCTCTCCCTCCCTCTCCCCCTCTCTCCCTCTCCCTCTCCCTCTCTCTCTCCCTCCCTCCCTCTCCCTCTCCCTCCCTCTCCCTCTCCCTTCCTCTCCCTCTCCCTCTTCCTCTCCCTCTGTCTTCCTCCCTCTCCCTCCCCCTCCCCCCTCCTCTTCCCTCTCCCTCTCCCTCCCTCTCTCTTCCCCTCTCTCTCAGACAGGGTGCCCTGTCCCTGTGTGTCACAAGTTGCCCTAGAACTCACTACCTAACATATTAAGCTTTTCCTAACTTATTTTGTCAAAACTGACAGGCTAAAATTTTTAAAAATGCATTCAAAATAAGAAAACACTCTTGAACAACATGTCATTATGTGTAAAGTTACAGTAAAAATATTGAAATGGTGCTTAAACAAAGTGACAGTTACACAGATGCAACGGTTTAGTGTTTAGTGTTGGATTAGTTTAGTGTTTAATTTAGTGTGGGATTATATGAATCAGCTTTCTTTTGCTACAATTAAATAAAGCAATGTAAAGAGCTGCTTCTTTTAGCTAAAGTCTTTAGAGATTTCAGTTCATGGTCAGTTGGCCACAAGTGCTTTGGACAACACAATACAGCATGGGACTAAGGCAATGATGGTGTGAGGAGAGGAAGAAGGTCAGACTTTCAATATCTCAAAAGAACCTAACTTCTCTCTCAGCTCCAGACCCTCAAAGCTCTACCATATCCTAGTGATGCCACAGGAAGGCACCCAAGTTTTCACATGCAGGATGCTGGGAAAAATAGAAAGCTTAATAATAGCCTGTTTGCTGTTACAGGGTTTTAAAAATTGTTTTATCTTATCAAACCTTATCAATTGTGTTAATCTTTTAAAAAAATCTACATCTTGTTTTTCCCACTATTTTTCACTTGTATATTAACTCAAAATGAGTTTAGTTGTTCATTTACTACAATCTTTAAAATGATACTTGTGTAGTTCACTTCACTCTGTTCCAACACTTAAACTGTACATTTCCCTCCGGTCAACTTCATCTATTCCTCCCCCCCAAAAAATGTAATGCCTTATTTTTATAATTTAGCATCAAATGTTATCCAGTTCCATTGCCACCCATTTGTCCAGTGATTGTTTCAAGAATGTTGTTCAACGTGTGAGTATTTAAGGGCTCTCTACCTAATTTGTCACTGATTTTCAATTGCTTGCCCTTATTGTCCTAATTTCATGGGACAAACTCTAAATCAGTAAACTTGAGCATGTGTGCCATTTAATCACCAGGCTTAGTCACAGTTCAGACACACACACACACACACACACACACACACACACACAGCTAAGGCTTTCCTGACAGTTGCTTAGAGCTGAGTAAAATGAATCATCACAATTACAAATTTGTCCTCCTTTAACATTTGTATATTTTTACTTCAAACTTATGTTAACAAATATACACTATTTGTTATAGTTTAGCCTTCATAAAATTATCATTGGAGCATAATTAAAAGAAGGATGTAAGCTTAATACAAAACCATAAATTAGAATGTTAAAATAAATATGAAGATGATAATGTAACTGCATTTAACAGTTATACAAGAATAAAAGTAATAAAGCTTCAGCTGGGTGTGGTGACCCACATCTTTAATCATGGCACTCAGGAGGCAGAAGTAAGTGAGTCTCTGAGTTTGAGGCCAGCCTTTTCTACACAGAGAGTTTCAGGACAGCCAGGGCTACACAGAGAGATCCTGTCACAAAACCAAGCAAGACCAAAAATTAATCTTCAATTAAATAAAATTGAGAAAAGTCATGTTTAGAGCACATACACACGTACGTGCCATAAGATTATAATAAAGGATCAAAAACATGTTATGTATACATTGTAGAAATTCTATTACATGAAACACCCGTTTTTCCTTTAAGAAGACAGTGATCATTTTAAACCTTGGAGGATCCCATGTTACAGCTCTGCTATCAGGAGGGTCCCATGTTACAGCTCTGCTATCATAGCGAGAAAGCAACCGCAGACCAGATGAGAACAAATGAGCCTGCTTGTCCTCTCATGACTTATTGACCCCAAAGTGTCAGAGTCTCACGCTCTTAGCCATCATTAACACCACATTTTGCTTTTTCTCCATCGTAGTGTGCTGTAGCATTTTAACACAAGACGAAAGTCATATTGTGCCAAAAAGTATATCCAAATAGTTAGAAATCCAGAATTTAATAAAACAGAATCCCCAGAGATTGTAAGATAAGCATGAAAAAAGTTAGACCTTTTCATAATCAGGTTTATTAAGATGCAGAAATAAAGTATGGCCCCAGTTTGGGTCTCTGTTGCTGTGATAAAGCACTGACCAGCTTGGGGAGGAAAGGGTTTGTTTGTCTTACAAGTTACACTCCATCATGCAGGGAAGCAAGGACAAGAGCTCAGTGCAGGAAGCCGGAGGCAGGAACTGCAGCTGGTAACAGGGAGCAAAGCTGCTTACTTGTTGCTTCCCGGACTTGCTCAGCTCCCTTCCTTATATCGCCCTGGCCCACCGGCCGTGAGCTGGCACGCCCACAGTGGACCTAGCCTTCCTACATCAACCATAAATCAAGAAAACGTTCCATAGGCATGTGTGCAGGCCAATCTGTTGGAGGAAACTGAGTTTCCCTATTCCCAGATGTATCAAAAGTCCCACAACAAACTAGGACAAGTATGATACCACTTTATGTGATTAGAAAAGGCTTCCGAAGCTAGCAAATTTTATTAATGATTAATTAGCTAGAAGATCCAGTCTGGATATATCTATCATCATTTATAAAGCATTATATTAGAAAATAGGGTTTTGTTCTTTAATTATAATTCTTCCCACTAGGTGGCAGTCACCAAAAGGTTTTAGTCTATCTTTTATTATTAATTACATCTGTTTTAACACAATTCATACCTACCTCACTCATACCCCTCCTCCACAAATCCTACCGTCACAATATTCATGACTATTTGGGTTGTTTTATGACAACTGAAACTAAATCAGGACTAGGTGGTAATGGTTAAGGAGCTATATGTTAGAGCAGGATACAGAAATGAAGATAGTGATTCCTCCTCTCCCAGAACCCACCAACAACCTTTAGCTTAGAGTTCGTGGATAGGGCCACATGAGCGAGTGCTTCCTCCACACTTGACTTGCTATTCCTAGGGCCATTCTTGTGTGTGCCCAGTGCAGGAAACTAGTTATTGCGAGTTAATACTTGGAATAGCTGCATAAACCTATGTAATGGCTTTTTGTGGCCTTTCACCCTCTCTTCTGGGCCCTCCATAAGTCTCACTTTCTTCTTTGGTGTTCCCACGCTTTAGAGGGTCGTGTTTCACATAACCTTGAAGGTGGACATTTATCTAACCTAAGACATTGAATGCCCAGATCTGGACCATGAATATATTTTCATCAACATTTTGTGTCTTCAAATTTTTCATTTAAATTAGAAACTTTTACATTATAAAATTGTGTGTCTTGTGTGTGTGTGTATGTGTTCTATAATGTCAAGCATTCTTCAAGTAAAGTGTATCCCAAGATCTTTAAGATTGTGTCTCTTTGTGGGGTACCTCAGCAAGTAAGAACATCTTCCATGAAAGTATTAGGATCTAAGTTCCATTCTCATGACCCATAAAAAGGCAAGAATAAAGAATGGTTTCCACAAAGTTGCTCTCTTGGCTTTACATCCATGGGGGCAGGCACATCTCATCCCAATACACACACACACACACACACACACATACACACGTAATAACTTTTAAATTGTGTTGCTTGCTTTTTTTTATTGATATATTTATTTACATTTCAAATGATTTCCCCTTTTCTGGACCCCCACTCCCCGAAAGTCCCATCAGTCCCCTTCCCTCCCCCTGTCCTCCCACCCACCCCTTCCCACTTCCCTGTTCTGGTTTTGCCCTATACTGCTACACTGAGTCTTTCCAGAACCAGGGGCCACTCCTCCTTTCTTCTTGTACCTCATTTGATGTGTGGATTATGTTTTGGGTATTCCAGTTTTCTAGGTTAATAGCCACTGGCACAGTTTCTCCTAACAAGAACCAAAGCAACGGAGGCTCTCTGGTGGGAGGCTTCTCTGGTGGGAGGCTTCTCTGGTGGGAGGCTTCTCTGGTGGGAGTACATGCGTGCTCCATGCCAGCCACTTGTTTATTTTCCTCTCCTTTTACTCTTCTTCCAGTCTGGTCTCTGGGGTTGTTTTCATTATAATCTTTACATTATGGCTCTGCTCAAAGTTTATTTCTGTGTTTTTCTTTGCTATATCTGTTTATCCCAAGACATAAAATATAATTTAGTATTGAAATACACTTTAGAAATATATTATGGTGATAAAACAGAATACTATAGGATATGTGATCTATTGACATGCCAATGAATCTTAACTTAAAGACAGATACCAGAGGGCTCAAGAGCAAGCTAGCAAGAAAAATGTTTTTAGGCAAACCTACAACATTCAGCAAACTCCATACTCAGGGTCAAGCACTGGTATTGATACTTTGTGTAGGTTTTACGTTATATAGTATTGTAAATAGTACAGTATATAGTATAGTGTATATTGAGTAGGTTACCACATTAGATTTTCAAAATTGCTCCATGGTTTTTGTTGTTATATAGCCATGGACCAATTTTGTTTTGGGGTAAGAAAGCAATATCTAGAGTTGAGTAGTATCCCTAATGTTATAGATAGTGATCAACAACTCATGTAGATCTGATTTAAAAAAAAAAAAGCTCAAGCTGTTAGCATGTGCTTTAAGCCCTTCTTAGAGAGAGGTTATTGAATAGTAAGTTAGATTGTAGTTTTCTGAGCCCTCAAATTGATTGGCCATGGATTTCCCTGTTTTGTGATGAATGGTGCCTGGAGAAATGAGGCACCATCCATCACTTAACAGAGAGCATCTCTTTGTGGTCTCCATTCTGAAGTCCTCTCCAGACTCTGGAATGGTCAGTTTGGATAACACACATCCTTTATTTTAATTTGGACACCCCTTCCTGTGAGATCTCCAAAATTCCCCAGATACTAAGCTACACTCCTCAAAAGAAAGATCTAGAAACCCTGTTGACTCTGGAGAAATCTCTTCTTTTTTACAATTTCTTTTTTTTTAATTTATTTTATTCGATATAATTTATTTACATTTCAAATGATTTCCCCTTTTCTAGCCCCCCCACTCCCCGAAAGTCCCGTAAGCCCCCTTCTCTTCCCCTGTCCTCCCTCCCACCCCTTCCCAGTTCCCCGTTCTGGTTTTGCCAAATACTGTTTCACTGAGTCTTTCCAGAACCAGGGACCACTCCTCCTTTCTTCTTGTATCTCATTTGATGTGTGGATTATGTTTTGGGTATTCCAGTTTTCTAGGTTAATAACCACTTATTAGTGAGTGCATACCATGATTCACCTTTTGAGTCTGGGTTACCTCACTTAGTATGATGTTCTCTAGCTCCATCCATTTGCCTAAGAATTTCATGAATTCATTGTTTCTAATGGCTGAATAGTACTCCATTGTGTAGATATACCACATTTTTTGCATCCACTCTTCTGTTGAGGGATACCTGGGTTCTTTCCAGCATCTGGCAATTATAAATAGGGCTGCTATGAACATAGTAGAGCATGTATCCTTATTACATGGTGGGGAATCCTCTGGGTATATGCCCAGGAGTGGTATAGCAGGATCTTCTGGAAGTGAGGTGCCCAGTTTTCTGAGGAACCGCCAGACTGATTTCCAGAGTGGTTGTACCAATTTGCAACCCCACCAGCAGTGGAGGAGTGTTCCTCTTTCTCCACACCCTCTCCAACACCTGCTGTCTCCTGAATTTTTAATCTTAGCCATTCTGACTGGTGTAAGATGAAATCTTAGGGTTGTGTTGATTTGCATTTCCCTAATGACTAATGAAGTTGAGCATTTTTTAAGATGCTTCTCCGCCATCCGAAGTTCTTCAGGTGAGAATTCTTTGTTTAACTCTGTACCCCATTTTTTAATAGGGTTGTTCGGTTTTCTGGAGTCTAACTTCTTGAGTTCTTTATATATATTGGATATTAGCCCTCTATCTGATGTAGGATTGGTGAAGATCTATTCCCAATTTGTTGGTTGCCGATCTGTCCTCTTGATGGTGTCCTTTGCCTTACAGAAACTCTGTAACCTTATGAGGTCCCATTTGTCAATTCTTGCTCTTAGAGCATACGCTATTGGTGTTCTGTTCAGAAACTTTCTCCCTGTGCCGATGTCCTCAAGGGTCTTCCCCAGTTTCTTTTCTATTAGCTTCAGAGTGTCTGGCTTTATGTGGAGGTCCTTGATCCATTTGGATTTGAGCTTAGTCCAAGGAGACAAGGATGAATCAATTCCCATTCTTCTGCATGCTGACCTCCAGTTGAACCAGCACCATTTGTTGAAAAGGCTATCTTTTTTCCATTGGATGTTTTCAGCCTCTTTGTCGAGGATCAAGTGGCCATAGGTGTGTGGGTTCATTTCTGGATCTTCAATCCTGTTCCATTGATCCTCCTGCCTGTCACTGTACCAATACCATGCAGTTTTTAACACTATTGCTCTGTAGTATTGCTTGAGGTCAGGGATACTGATTCCCCCAGATTTTCTTTTGTTGCTGAGAACAGTTTTAGCTATCCTGGGTTTTTTGTTGTTCCAGATGAATTTGATAATTGCTCTTTCTAACTCTGTGAAGAATTGAGTTGGGATTTTGATGGGTATTGCATTGAATCTGTATATTGCTTTTGGCAAAATGGCCATTTTAACTATATTGATTCTACCGATCCATGAGCATGGGAGGTTTTCCCATTTTTTGAGGTCTTCTTCCATTTCCTTCTTTAGAGTCTTGAAGTTCTTGTCATACAGATCTTTCACATGTTTGGTAAGAGTCACCCCAAGATACTTTATACTGTTTGTGGCTATTGTGAAGGGGTTCATTTCCCTAATTTCTTTCTCAGCCTGCTTATCCTTTGAGTATAGGAAGGCCACTGATTTGCTTGAGTTGATTTTATAACCTGCCACTTTGCTGAAGTTGTTTATCAGCTGTAGGAGCTCTCTAGTGGAGTTTTTTGGGTCACTTAGGTAGACTATCATGTCGTCTGCAAATAATGATAGTTTGACATCCTCCTTTCCAATTTGTATCCCTTTGACCTCCTTATGTTGTCGAATTGCCCGAGCTAGTACCTCAAGTACAATATTGAAAAGATAAGGAGAAAGGGGGCAGCCTTGTCTGGTCCCTGATTTCAGTGGGATTGCTTCAAGTTTCTCTCCATTTAGTTTGATGCTGGCTACCGGTTTGCTGTATATTGCTTTTACTATGTTTAGGTATGGGCCTTGAATTCCTGTTCTCTCCAAGACTTTAAGCATGAAAGGATGCTGAATTTTGTCAAATGCTTTTTCAGCATCCAATGAAATGACCATGTGGTTTTGTTCTTTGAGTTTGTTTATGTAGTGGATTGTATTGATGGATTTCCGTATATTGAACCAACCCTGCATTCCCGGGATAAAGCCTACTTGATCATGGTGGATGATCGTTTTGATGTGTTCTTGGATTCGGTTGGCAAGAATTTTATTGAGTATTTTGCATCGATGTTCATAAGGGAAATTGGTCTGAAGTTCTCTTTCTTTGTTGGATCTTTGTGTGGCTTTGGTATCAGCGTAATTGTGGCTTCGTAGAAGGAATTGGGTAGTGTTCCTTCTGTTTCTACTTTGTGGAATAGTTTGAAGAGTATTGGTGTTAACTCTTCTTTGAAGGTCTGGTAGAATTCTGCACTGAAACCATCTGGTCCTGTGCTTTTTTTGGTTGGAAGACTTTCTATGACTCCTTCTATTTCTTTAGGCTTTATGGGACTGTTTAGATGGTCTAGTTGGTCCTGATTTAATTTTGGTATTTGGTATCTGTCAAGGAAATTGTCCATTTCCTCCAGATTCTCCAGTTGTGTTGAGTTCAGGCTCTTGTAGTAGGATCTGATGATTTTTTGGATTTCCTCAGTTTCCGCTGTTATATCTCCCTTTTCATTTCTAAGTTTGTTAATTTGGATACTTTCTCTGTGCCCTTTGGTCAGTCTGGCTAAGGGTTTATCTATCTTGTTGATTTTCTCAAAGAACCAGCTCCTGGTTTTGTTAATTTTTTGTATGGTTCTCTTTGTTTCTACTTGATTGATTTCGGCCCTGAGTTTGATGATTTCCTGCCTTCTACTCCTCCTGGGTGAAATAGCTTCTTTTTGTTCTAGGGCTTTCAGGTGTGTCATTAAGCTGGTAATGTATGCTCTCTCCGTTTTCTTTTTGGAGGCACTCAGGGCTATGAGTTTTCCTCTTAGCACTGCTTTCATTGTGTCCCATATATTTGGGTATGTTGTGTTTTCATTTTCATTGTGTTCTAAAAAGTCTTTAATTTCTTTCTTTATTTCTTCCTTGACCAAGTTATCATTGAGTAGAGTATTGTTCAATTTCCACGTGTATGTGGGTTTTCTATTGTTTCTGTTGCTATTGAAGACCACTTTTACTCCATAGTGATCAGATAGGAGGCATGGGATTAGTTCTATCTTCTTATATTTGTTGAGGTCTGTCTTGTGACCAATTATATGGTTGATTTTGGAGAAGGTACCATGAGGTGCTGAAAAAAAGGTATATTCTTTTGTTTTAGGATAGAATGTTCTATATATATATCAGTTAAATCTAATTGGTCCAAAGCTTCAATTAGTTTCATTGTGTCCTTGTTTAGTTTCTGTTTTCCTGATCGGTCCATTGAGGAAAGTGCAGTGTTGAAGTCACCCACAATTATTGTGTTAGGTGCAATGTGTGCTTTGAGTTTTAATAAAGTTTCTTTTATGAAAGAGGGTGCCCTTGCATTTGGAGCATAGATGTTCAGGATTGAGAGTTCTTCTTGTTGTATTTTTCCTTTGACCAGCAAGAAGTGTCCCTCAGAGTCTCTTTTGATGACTTTGGGTTGAAAGTCAATTTTATCTGATATTAAAATGGCTACTCCAGCTTGTTTCCTGAGACCATTTGCTTGTAAAATTGTCTTCCAGCCTTTTACTCTTAGGTAGTGTTTGTCTTTGACCCTGAGGTGTGTTTCTTGTAAGCAGCAAAATGTAGGGTCCTGTTTACGTATCCAGTCAGTTAGTCTGTGTCTTTTTATTGGGGCATTAAGTCCATTGATGTTTAGAGATATTAAGGAATAGTGATTGTTACTTCCTATCATTTTTGACGTTATTTTTTAAATTTGATTGCTTAACTTCTTTTGGGTTTGATGAAAGGTTACTATCTTGCTTTTTCCAGGGTGAAGTTTCCCTCCTTGTATTGGTGTTGTCCTCCTATTATCCTTTTTAGGGCTGGGTTTGTGGATAGATATTGGGTAAACTTGGTTTTGTCGTGAAATATCTTAGTTTCTCCATCTATGGTGATTGAGAGTTTTGCTGGATATAGTAGTTTTGGTTGGCATTGGTGTTCTCTTAGAGTCTGCATGAGATCTGCCCAGGACCTTCTAGCCTTCATAGTCTCAGGTGAAAAGTCTGCTGTGATTCTGATAGGTCTTCCTTTATATGTTACTTGGCCTTTTTCTCTTACTGCCTTTAATATTCTTTCTTTGTTTAGAACATTTGGTGTTTTGATTATTCTGTGATGGGAAGTATTTCTGTTCTGGTCCAGTCTGTTTGGAGTTCTGTAGGCTTCTTGTATATTCATGGGCATCTCTCTCTTTAGGTTAGGGAAGTTTTCTTCCATAATTTTATTGAAGATATTTGCTGGCCCTTTAAGTTGTAAATCTTCACTCTCATCTATGCCTATAATCCTTAGGTTTGGTCTTCTCATTGTGTCCTGGATTTCCTGGATATTTTGGGTTACAAGCTTTTTGCATTTTGCATTTTCTTTAACTGTTGAGTCCATGGTTTCTATGGAATCTTCAGCATCTGAGATTCTTTCTTCTATTTCTTGTATTCTGTTGTTGATATTTGCATCTCTGTCCCCTGATTTCTTCCCAAGGCTTTCTATCTCCAAAGTTGTCTCCTTTTAAGTTTTCTTAGTTGTTTCTACTTCTGATTTTAGATCCTGGATGGTTTTGCTTAGCTCCTTCACTTGTTTGTTTGTGCTTTCCTGTAATTCTTTAAGAGATTTTTGTGTTTTCTCTTTAATGACCTCAGCCTGTTGACCAAAGTTCTCCTGTATTTCTTTAAGAGATTTTTGTGTTTCGTCTTTCATGACCTCAGCCTGTTGACCAAAGTTCTCCTGTATTTCTTTAAGTGTTTTTTGCATTTCCTCCTTGTTGACTTTTGTATTCTCCTGGATTTCTTTCAATGATTTTTGTGTTTCCCTTGCAAGGGTTTCTAACTTTTGATCCATTTTCTCCTGAATTTCTTTAAGTATGCCCTTCATGTGTTCCTGTACCAGCATCATGACCAGTGATTTTAAATCCAAATCTTGTTTTACTGGTGTGATGGGGTATCCAGGACATGCTGGTAGAGGAGAATTGGGTTCAGATGTTGCCATATTGCCTTGATTTCTGTTAGTGACGTTCCTGCGTTTGCCTTTTGCCATCTAGCTCTCACTGGTGTTACTTGGTCTTGTCAGTGCTGGACTCACCAGTGCAAGCTGCCCCTTCCCCATTGGCCTCTGGTGCACAGCTTACACCCTGCACTGCCTGTAGACAGGGTGCTGCTGTCCAGGCTGTTCAGATCCCGAAGCAGGCACCTGAAGGCTCCCGCTGGGGCCCGCAGGATTTACCAGAGCACACTGACTTCTCCCAGCTGGCCGCCCGGAAGCCCCTGCTAGCCTCTTGAGGGACCTGGAGATGTGGTGTGGCCGCCCAGGCTGATCTGAAGCGGAGAGAGTTGAGCTGAGGGCTTCTGCCTGAGGCCTTGCCCCAGATTGTGTCTGTGGACCAGATGGAGCCCGTGTGCACCCCCAGGGAGCGCCGAATGTGTATGCTGCTGTGACCTCCCCTGTGTTCCGCTCACTCCGCTGGCTGGGCAGCCAATTTCCCAACCGGGCTGGTGCACACAAGGTTAGCCTTGTCGCCCAGGCCCTGAGTCCAGGCAAAAGCCTGGGAGGCCAAGGTCCGAGCAAAGTTCCCCTAGGGCTATGACTGTTAATTGGGTCCGCCAGGTGACCCGGATGGCTGGCGTGCGCGTCCGTGCTCCCCGAAAGCACCGGGAGAGTCTGTTGTGCTAACAACCTCCTGGGCGGGTTGACACACAGATGGCCCACCAAGCCGCCCAGTTCTTGGGGTCAGTCCTGTGCCTTTTGGGGCCTAGACCCCCGCTTTGTTAGCCTCAGGCTACGCTTGTTAGCCGTCTCTGCCCTCCCGAGCACTCTGGGTCCTGTAGGCAAAATGGCGGTGCGTGCGCAGGCCAGGGCAAAAAAAAAAAAAAACCTCCTGGCTGGGTTGGCACCCCGATGGCCACCCGAACAGCCCAGGGCCTGGGTGCAGGCCAACGCCCATCGGGCTCAGACCCCTGCGGTGTTGGGCCTCGGATTATGTTTGTGTACCTCAGTCTGTCCGACCTCTGGAGTCCGAAATCAAGATGGAGGTGAGTCTCTCCTGACTGGCGGGAAGCCGAGTTCTGAAGTGGCTTCCGTGCAGCGAAAGGCTCCGCAGAACCGCAGCTGCTTGCCGCCCGGCTGGTCAGCGAAGGTCAGTGGTCGTGGGCGCAGGGCCTAACTGGACCCTGTGTCGCCTTGGCTGGACCAGCCACTGCTGCCGCCGCCGCCCCCATCCTTTTTTACAATTTCTGTCGCATAACATGGCTAATCTGAGTCTTCTGGAAACCTAGGCACTTTCTACTGTAAAGGCTTGCTTCAGAGTATGGTCACTGTAGAGGAGTGTTTTGGTGACTGGCCCACAAACACCAACACCCATAGTGACAAGAAACGTGTTCTTTGTGTCACTATCTACAATAGCACTGCCATTAGATACAGGCTTGACCCCTCTCTTCAATTTAGTTTTCTAATTAAGATACTGAGTTTACCTAAAAGAAATTTTGATTATGTGATCTGCATATAATCTCCAGAGTTGCGACGATTGAGGGATGCTCATATTCATCTTTGTATTTGTTCAATATCGTCTTTCCTCTATCCTTGTCTTCTATCATCAGCTTCCCTAGATTTTGCCCTATTGACCATGACCCATTTTTATCCACAACCAGTATCCTAGGGTTTTGTTGCTGTGAAGAGACACCATGACTAAAGGCAACTCTTATAAAGGACAACATTTAATTGGGGCTGGCTTATAGTTTCAGAGGTCAGTCCATTATCATCATGGTGGGGAGCATGGGAGCATCCAGGTAGACATGGTGCTAGAGAAGCCAGGAATTGTACTTCTTGATCTGGAAGGCAGTCAGGAGAATGCTGAATGCTGGTTCAAGTCTGGCTAGACTTGAGCATACATATCAGACCTCAAGGTCCCACCTCCACCATAACACACTTTCTCTAATAAGGTCACACCTCCTCCAATAAAGGCACACTTCCTAACAGTGTCACTTCCCATGGAACAAGCATATTCAAACCACCATAACTGGATAACATTCTCCCATGCCAACACAGACCTTGTTGCAAAAACGCCTATATCCATACTGCTTGCAAGTCCTTCCTCTACCTACAGAATTGTTTATGTACTAAATCATTTTGTATAGATAAAGCACATGCCTTTTATGGTCTTGGATTTAGATCATATGGAGCATCCTCAGAAATTCAACGCCAAGAAGATGATTTTAAAACCTATTTAAAAGTAACAGAAATCATTAATCTTTGTTGTATAACAGTTCAGGATGCATACAATCAAACAGTCAATGTCACCTAAAGGAAACTTCCAATTTAGTTAAAAAAATTACTTTCAAAGTTCATTCTCATTCTATAGCCTTAAGCAGAGATTTTGAGATGACAAGAATGTATAAAGAGAATGCTAAGTATCTTTGCTGAGTATCATGAAATGGACAGAATGAAAATAGCCATGACTAATGGTTAAATTTTCCTTAGACATATCATAACACAGAAATAGAGATAGTGTTCAACTGTTCAGAAAGAGAAATTTGAAAAGTCAATCATATTGCAATGAACTATGTGTGCCAACTCAGTCTCTGCCACTTATCTCCAAATCTTTTTACTTTTCTCAGAAGCCCCAACTCCGCCGAGGCCCCACCTTAGAGCTATCCAAATACAAATAACCACTGCCCAACTTCTGAACACAGGCAGAACATGGTCTTCACTAACTGGGAATATCCAACAACTTCCAGAAGTGGAATTGACACACATTCTGCCAATCCATTCTTGACCATTGATCCTTGAGGAACACTTTTTGTCACTATAGTATTAAATTTCATATAAATTAAGAAAACTGACTTGTAGGGTCCATTTATCACTAAAATGAATGTTGCTAAGCAATTCTTTTTATAACAGTGTAGAGCACAATCTGAAGGAAAATGATAAAGATTACATTTGCAGATGTGTCTTAGAGATTTTCTAACCTCCTTTGTTTTCCTTTGTCCTTTTATTGGGCAAAGCTCACTGCCTTGTACTTTAGCCGTCTCATCTGTTAGGGAAAATGAAAAGAGCAAAGGTTTCATCACCCTGTGTTTTCCCATGCTTTCTTAGAACGAAATGAACCTCATCTTCCCAAGTCACTCACCCCCACGGCCAGCATGTTCTACATTACACTTCCAGGCATAGCTTCAGAGTGCTTGGTTGGAGGGAAGGATGGAAGGCTGTTGACACTGTGGCTGTTCTTTGTGGTTTGTAGGCAATCCTCATGTCAGAACGTGATGTTATATTTCGATTCTCACGAGTATGGTGGGATCCCAAACTCCGCGCTGCTTCAAATGAAAGTAGAGACCTCTTTTCTGTGGCTAGGGAGTGACATGCTGCATTGTCTCACTTCATCAGGATTCAATCTTTCAACCAAAGTGTTTATTACAGAATGCAGTGAAGCAGAGCAGATCCAACCACAGGCTGCCATGAAGCCACTCCCATCTTTTGTAATTAGTTTGAGGACACCATTTTCCTTCAGGGAAGGGAGGAAAAACCTTCATGTCTGCTTTAGTGCCCACTGTACTCACAGTGCAGTCTCACAGAGTTCTGTCTCACAGACTGAACTTCTCACCCACTGTAGAAAAATATCTGACAGGGAAGAGAACCTGATAAATACATATTCTGCAGACTATCGCTTAGGATTTTGCTTAGAATGGCATATACCATTGAGTTTGCGGTCTGGAGAAGGGCCTATAAGCAAGGATGCTTTAATACCAACGGTTAAAATACCCGAGGAAGGCTGTATTTTTGGAGTTAGAAAAGTGCTAATAGAATTCAATATATGTGTAACTAAAGTATGTAGGCAAAGATTCTAAAAGTCTGTCACAGCTTGTTGATCAGTCTCTGTCTCCAGACCCTTCTGGTTTGGATTCATCAAAGCAAATTTCTGTCCTCTATTTTGGCATGATTTAAGGTACAGGGAGGAACATTTAACTTGCCTTTTTTTTATGTTCCTTTGTTTAAGAAATTCAGTTGGCTAGAACTTCTCTTCCTTCGTTGCTTGAGGTAGTCATACAGCTGGAAGGTTGTGGGATAAATGAAAACAAGCTGTTCTCCTTTCTACATCATGAAACATTTACATTTGACTGATGAGAAAGCATCTGTTCCTAAGTGTCTTCAACCCTTGGTTGAGCGGCAGCATTTGGAAACAGTGCTTTGGAGACTCTCTCATTCTATCAGACAGTTCAATTCACCTAAACTTTTTTGAAGGATTAGAAATATCAAGAACCAGGACAGACTTTTAAAAACATCAACCTTGGAGTACAACAACATTCTAGACTAGCAAAGTAAAGGACAGGGTAGTTCCTGATGGTATTGGTTGAACTTTGCCAGCATAAGTCAAAATGAAAAATTGCTTAGTTGGGTGATGAAACTTGCAGACTCTAGAAAATTTCATCCTGAGTGAGGTAACAGTCACAAAAGAACACACATTGTATGCACTGACTGATAAATGGATATTAGGCAAAAAGTTCAGAATACCCATGATACAATTTACAGACCATATGAAGCTCAAGAAAAAAAGAAGACCAAAGTGTGGCTACTTCAGCCCTACTTAGAAGGGGGAATAAAATAATCATGAAAGTAGAGGGTGGGAGGGACTTGAGAGGAAGAGAGGAGGAAGAGAGGAAAAAAAGGGTCAGGATCAGGTGTGGGAGGAGACAGGGTGATGTACATAGGGTAGGAAAAATGAACAGAGGTGTGTAGCAATGGGCGATGGAGAACTGGGGGTAGCCAACAGAAAGTTCCAGACACCAGGAAAGAAAGAGGCTCCCAGGACCCAACAGGGATGACATTAGCTGAAATACCCAACAAAGGGGAAAGAGAACCTGTAGAGACCATATCCAGAGATAAGGCACAGCCATTGACTAAGGGATGCAGCCACCCACCCTCCTCAAAATTTTAACCAAGAGTTGCTCCTGTAGGGACAAAGAGTGGAGCAAAGACTGAAAGAAAGGCCATCTAGAAACTGCCCTATCTGGGGACCCATCCCATGTGCAGCCACCAAACACAGTCACTATTGCAGATACCAAGAAGTACTTGCTGACAGGAGCCTGATATGGATGTCTCCTGAGAGGCTCTGCCAGGGCCTTACTGATACAGATGAGGTTGCTCACAGCCAACCGTCGGGGACAGGGACAGGGGCCCCAATGCAGTAGGTAGAGAAAGGACTGAAGGAGCCGAGCTTGTAAACCCACAGGAAGAACAATGGTATCACCCCACCCCCAGAGCTCCCAGAGACTAAACCACCAACCAAAGAATACACATGGAGGGACCCAACCAAAGAATACATATGGAGGGCTCAAGCTGCATATATAGTAAAAGATGGTCTTATCTGGCCTCAGTGGGAAGGGAGACATTTGGACCTGTGAAGGCTTGATTACCCAGTGTAGAGGAATGCTAGGACCATGAGGTGGGAATGGGTGGGTGGGTGTGGGAGCACTCTCATCGAAGGGGAAGGGGTTGGGATAGGGGGTTTTCAGAGGAAAAACTGGGAAGGGGGGATAACATTTGAAATGTAAATAAATAAAATAACCAATATTATTTTTTAAAGAACCTATCGGAGAATTAGTCCCGTATGAAAAAGTAAGAGAGCTGGGTTGATATGAAGCAATCAAGGGCACAGTGTGCAGAGGCAGCTTCCAATCTGGCAGGATTAAGGAAATCTTCAACGATAACATATACAATCACAAAGCAATACGCCTAGTGTGCTCTGGTTCCTGTGGGAATTGTAGGTAGTAATGCTTAAGGGCACAAAGGAAAATCAAATTAAATGCTAACAATCTGTGCTGGGAGAAAAAGAAATCATAAATCTACTTTTTCCATCTTCCAAAAACTGTTTCTATGATGCTTCCATTTGCATAGTTTGCAGACTTGGCAACGCCGTGGTTATCCACAGTCCTTAATGAGAGCAGCCCAAGAGTTCCATTTTTCCATAGTGTTTCAAAACCTCCAGGCTAAGTCATCCTGTCGTTGACCATCTTTAAACATTACACCTCGTATCAAATTATTCCATCACATAGCAATTTATTAAAAAATATCGAAATAAGTGTGCAATGGAAACTTCTGCGGTACAAACACCTTGAAAGCAGTCCTGCTGGTGGTAGCTCACAATCCCAATCTGTTGCGTGATGTTCGAGGGAAGCTTACATGTTGGCTTTTCCTATTCTTCCCTATAGTCAGCATTTTCCAAGGTCTAATTAATAGTTACTTTGAACCATATTCTCCTTAAATGCTAAGGAAAATGGGATGGAAACTAGAGAAACTGTTGAGTCAGTAGCCCTGTTCTCCATGCTGCTGTTGCTGATCTGGGGACACCGGTGAAGATACAGTTGGGTGTGATTGAAACCATTCTTTGGGCCTTTGCCCTCCCTCACTGGGCTGAAAGGGCAGTCTGGTTAGTGTAGGCCTCAAGAATGTGTGTTGGTTCTAAAATCACAGTGTAAAGCCCTCTACCCTCCCCATGACCTCCCAACCTCCATTTCTCAGAGGATCAACTTCCTTTTGGCCCTGCTTTTCCCTTCCCAACCCTTGACTCTTCCCTTGGCAGAAGTCCCTTTACCCACCTGGGCCCATGGGATTTGTCTGTCTCCTTTCCCACCAGAACCTGTTTGCTTCAGTTCCACTCTCCTACCTGCTCATTCTAGATGCTGCCTGCTCTTTGCAGAAAAGTGGTGCACTTTTGTCCTCTGCTTCCCTAGGAACAAAGCCCTGCTAGAAGACATAATGTGACCTTGTGAAAGAGAAAACCAAATCTGGGAGTAGCCACTTTGTGAAGCCCTGGTGTTTCCCAATGCCACTTTTCTGTGTGAGCAGTAAGTGCTTCCTTCTGGCCATGGAGGAACTTTCTATATCTGAACTCTAAGACTCTTTTCACTAAGTTCACAACCTAAATCCATTCTATGCTGTTCACATCCTCACAGAGCATTTTAATCTCACCTTCCACTCATATTATGTTTAAGGCATTTAATAATTTGTTGTGGGAAACTTGCTTGGCTCTGAACTTTTCACCACCCAAAAAGTTCCCACAAATGTATGCTCAACTTTCTCTCTTCTGAAAGTGGTACTGCTCTGCCCTCCTTCTGGTCAGGCACTATCTCTCCTGTACCTGCCTTTTTCACACCTTTTCCTTGTCCTTCTTTTTCCCTTCAAGATGAATAAGATCAGAGACCCTCACTTGAAATGCATTCTTCAAGAACTATCTTTAAATTCTGAAATTTAGATTTATGAGGGAGAAAATGATAGTGGCCAGACCACCTGCTCTGGCATTAGAATTTCTGAAGATCAAGCCTAATACATCATTGAAATTGCTCCACCGGATCTCAGTTGTTTTTTTCCTCTATTTTAACCATCATTTTCAGCTCTCATCTCCTTGACTCTATGTAATGCTATCAATATTATTCTTTCTAAATTTTGATTTTTCTTAATAAAAGAAGTTATGCTTGATTCTCTATTATAACTTCTATAATGAAGCCCCTCTCTTTCGTGTACTTCTGAATTTTAGACTGTCTTCTCTTTGGGAATGAATAGAATTGACCCATGGCTGTGTCCTCTAGTACTTGGACCCCTTCACCATCAGCCATCCCCACTCATATGGTATTAGGGAATTTTGTCACCTGTGAATGGTGACTGTGCTGTCCTGAACTCTGGGCAGCTGTGATTATCTGCAAAAGGACCATCATAAAATTCATTCTATCCATGTTCTGAGGGTCCATGAGCCCACAAGTCAGCACACGGGTCCTGCCCTCAAGGGCAGTGTTTGCTAGAGTAGAGACAGGCTTCTTTGTCAGTGGGCTGTAAGTTACACACAATCCTTTGAACAACCCCAATTAACCTTACTGGATCAGCAAACTAGACATGGGTGGCACTGTTTCTCTGGATGGCCAATGGTGCTCTATCTAAGGAAAATAAATATTTGTTCCTATCTCTCTAGCAAGAATTAGGGCAACACAACTCTTTGTAACTAACATGGCTGTGTACACAATCTGAAGACTGTGGAAATGTGTCTTTCTTTTTTACATCAAACAGTGGTAAGAAAAATAATCTCCCACAAAGTCATCAAAATAAAACTCATAGTTTACACGTATTTTGCACTGTATTTGCCTACAGCCCTGGGGCTAAGGCCTTGCTTATTTATTTCTAAACAAAATAAAACAAAACAGAAATGAGTTACCCCGACGACAGAGCTTAACATAGAGCTTGCCTAACATGCTCTAGGCATGTTCAAGGTTTGATTTCCAACACTGCAAAAGAAATACTAAAAACTATGAGTACATTTTAGTGTTTCTCCATTTGGAAGGAATTTCAGCTTTCTTCCATCTTTCCTGCAGAGGTGACATCAGTTGCTTTGCTCATACCTATTTTGTTGCTTTGTTTTGTCTTTTTAATTTGTCTATTTGTTTTGTTTTCTTAGATTTGAACTCATGACCTCAAACACTTGCTAGGCAAACGCTGAACCGCTGCGCTATCACTAGCCCCGTGTTACTCATTCATTTGTTCATTCATTCATCTGCCCACTTCCGACTTCAAAATGTTTATTTTGTTCAGAACACGGTCTTCCTCCTCTCACTAGCACTTTCCTTCTTTTAAATATCTATTTTCATCATTTTTTAATTCTGTGTATAGATGCGTGCCTGTGAAGATGTGAGTGCATGAGTTCAGTGCTCACAGAGGCCCAAGGAGAGGGTCAGGTACCCCAGGACTGGCGTTATAAGCACTTGTGAGCCTCCTCAAATAGCTGCTGGGAATCCAAACCTGGACGTCTGGAAGGGTTACATATCTGTGAGCACTAAGTCATGATCTAGAAAGCCTTTTCTCTTAGAAAAAAATCACCCTCCGTTGAGGGATGGGGCCACCCACCCATCTCCAAAATTTTAACCCAGAATTGCTCATGTCTAAAGGAAATACAGGGACAAAGAGTTACGCAGAGACTGAAGGAAAGGCTATCTAGTGACTGCCCCACCTGGGCATCCATCCCATATGCAGACACCAAACCCAGACACTATTGTAGATGCCAAGAAGTGCTTGTTGACAGGAGCCAAATGCAACTGTATCCTGAGAGGCTGTGCCAGAGCTCGCAGTCAACCATCGGACTGAGCACAGGTACCCCAGTGGAGGACTTAGGGGGAGGACTGAAAGAGCTGAAGGGGCCTTATCTGGCATCAAAGGGAAGGGGGGAACCTTGGTCCTGTGAAGACTTGATGCCCCAGTATAGAGATGGTGAGATGGGAGTGGGTAGGTGGGTGGAGGAGCACCCTCATAGAAGCAGGGTAAGGGGGGATGGGATGGGGGTTTACAGGAGGGAAACTGGGAAAGGGGGATAACATTTGAAATGCAAATAAATAAAATTAAATTTAAAAAAAGAAGAAAGAAAAATTCACATTGGCAAGACGAGACATATGGCATGTTTTTGCTGTTTAAACCATTTATATAGTGTTAATTAATACCCCTAAAATAGATTTTTGTGTGGCTGAAACTTAACTTTCTCATTTTATAGAATCATGTTTTCATTATTTAGAGGTGTGATGTGTGGGAATTGCTTGAAACAATGTATGTGGAGAGAAGAAACTATTAAGCAGACACATCAAAGGAGAAATTGTCAGTAAGCTGAACTTAGAAGGTGAAGATGACCTCGTTGTACCGTTCTCAGGACCTTGATGTACAGAATTGTGACTTTCTGCATCTCTGTGCACATTCCTTCCATACAAGAATGCCACTGTTTCATCAGGAGATCCTGTCGCAGTATTATGAACAATTTTGGATGTTCCTTCTAGTGCTTGTTAAGAGTGGATTTGCCTATGTAGCCTAGGTTAGACTCCAGCTTGCTCGTCTTCTGTGTTAGTCTAACAAGGCTAGAATTAAAGGCGTGCACTGTCACTTAATTTTACTTATTACTTTCAATAGAGAGGACACTGTGTCCCACATTCTCTATGTAGATTATCGATCTGATGCCAGCAGGGCTAGTTTTCAAGACATTAAAATAAACATTTGTAAGATTATTTCATTCTTGGAGATTCTGTTTTTGAAATACAACACAAATTTACAAGCTTTTCATCGCCACATGGTGTCTAAGTTTGCTGTCTGGAGAAATTATCTTAATTTGGATCCTGGACAAAATGTATATGATGTATATGGTAAAAAGTGCTTAGCTTTCCCTCAGCTATATACACAGGCTCTCCTGAAACTGTTTACAACAGTTACAGGAATAGTTCCAGAAGGTTCATGACAATGCAGCAGTCCTTCCCCTTAGGTAAAGAATAGGTTATTCCTTTGCATATAGCTCATATTCTTTTTTAAAAATAGGAATACACAATAACGTATAAGCAACAGCCATTCTAGTTTGATTAAGGATGTAAAATAAATGAATAGTTATATTCAACAGAAGCTGGGCAAGAGAGAAACTCACAATATTGAATCAGAAACTCGAAACGCCAGATGAGCATGCATGCCAGTACCATTGTTTATTCTAGGGAGAGATTGCAAATGCATGTTACAGTGCTTATAAGCTGAATGGCTCTAGTGTTTACAAATCCCCTTGATTATGAGGCTTTTTTGAGGAATCTTTAAAAGATGGTAGGTGTTCAGAAGCCCTCTCCATGAGTGCATGGGAGCCAGGGCAGGAGTCTGTGCTTCATCTGTTGCCTCCAGTGGTTCTTATGGCCAGGCAAGTATAGGAAAGGAAACATCAGATGAACTGTCTGCTATGCTGACTCAGAGAAAGTGTATATATGCAAGCTAACCACAAAAAATTACATTTTTCCTAAGTTATAACATGAGCAAATCCAATCACTGTTTTCTCAGAGTGGGAAGGAGCCTGCAGGGCAAAAAAGTTAATTTCGGTGAAGATCATTTGGCCACACAGTCTTCTGTGGCAGGGTTGTATTTCTAGGTTAATTTATGTAGCAATCCCTTAATTCCCTCCCTCACTGTTTCTCAGTGGAGTATCAGGAATACCGCCATTCCTCACATCCCACCCCCAAACTAACACTAAAGTAGAAACCAAGAACAAAAGTGCTTTTGGCAAAAGATCAGCTTGTCTTACAAAGAAGAAAGATTTGTGCTCACGTCCCCCTCTGCACTCTGGGACTTCTCTGGTTTGAACTTAGAAAGGTCTTGTGTATGCTGGCATACCCTCTGTAGTTCATATGCACATCAGCCCACGGTGCCTAAATGAACATAACAACAAAACCATCCCCACAGGCTGGAGAGATGCCTCAGAGGTTGAGAGCACTGACTGCTCTTCCAGAGGTCCTGACTTCAATGGCCAGAAACCACATGGTGGCCCATCCATCTACAATGATGTCTGGTACATATATGCAGGCAGAACAGTGTGTATATAATAAATAAATAAATAAATAAATAAATAAATAAATAAATAAATAAATATTTTTAAAAATCTCCAATGACATTGCTATATGGTGGATCTGTGGGTTGCTGAGCCCTCAACAAAGGAGCTTGTTTTTGAAGAGTATAGTAATTTACTCAGAGTTCCTCAATGGAGCAACAAGCAGACAGTGAGAGACTAGAGTACTCAGGCCTAAGGGGATGTTTGCATCATACCCCTCCCCTCCAGGCTCAGGGGACTATGAAGATATGTTGGAAAGACTGTAAGAGCCTGAGGTGAGAGGAGGCTCCAAGGAATAGCACTTTCTGGAAAGGAGTGATTTTTAAAGCATAAGGTTGAAGGCAGAAACACTAGTTTACTATCCACGCAATGGTGGCATAGAACCACTCTTTCCCAGTGTGTGGGTGCCTCCTGGAAGTAGCGATGTGACTTCAAATATGGAAAGTCCAACAAACTCATGTTGACAAAGGTGTATGTTTTAAAACTTGAAGTATTTTTTTAGTACAGGAAACACTTTGACAAAGACAAGATTTTATCCAGTCTGGAATGAGACCCTAAAGCTAAGTATTTTTGTAAGACAAACAGATTAAAGTTTAATTTTCAAACAAGAGGAAGCTTCCATGACAGCAATTTTTGGGCTGTTGCCTAAGCCCACCCTTCCTTGATGTCCTATTGATTTTATTTTCTGTGAGGATTTCTCATATTCTCTCTGTCAAAATCAACTTGCCTGTCTTCCATTCAGTGAAATGTGCTATGCAATAACTCTGTCTCAATGCCCTGTTAGTGACATATGTGATAAATGCTGTATGTGTCTTGTCAAAATACTAGACGGTCATCAGTCAACTGGACACCAGGGTGGTCTGGTGTTTTTTTTTTTTTTTTTTTTGAAAACTTGAAATGGCTACACAGAGTGATCCTCTCCACTAAATGGGAAGTCAGGACATACTGACTGGCTGAGTCTCGTCTAATTGGCTCCCTTTTACTGCAGTTTTTTTCTCTTCACTCCATTACAGTGATGCAGCTCAAAACATCCACCCTTCTACAGAAGTTTTGGTTTTGGTTTTGGTTTTGTTAATAGTGTGATTTAGCATTAAGTTAATTCCTGGCACTGATTTCAGCTTTTGCCCTTTGTTCTGATAGATAGACCTCCCCCACCTCTTCCTACCCTGTGTGTGTGTGTGTGTGTGTGTGTGTGTGTGTGTGTGTGTTTGTGCTAGAATATTTATGTAACCTATTGCTACACTGGCATAAATGGTGCTAGTATAATTGGGTAATAATAAACAAAAACAACAATAGCAAAAAAAACAACAAAAAAAAAACAACCACAACCAAAACATTTAGCTTTCATACCTTGTTCAAAAATAATTAGAAATGCATTACAGACTTAAATATAAATAGAACCTTTAAGACTTATGGTGGGGAAAAGTCACAGGAGAAGATCCTAGGATGTTCTTAGATCTAGCCAAATCACATGGAGGAAAGATAATAGCTTATCTTTGTTGTCAACTTGACATACCAAAGAAGAAGGAACTTCAATTGAGGAATTTCCTTCATGAGATTGGTACCTGGGAATTTAAAAAAACAAGACAAAACATTTTTTTAATTATTTAGTTATATTATTTTGTGTGTATGAATGTACTATTTGTATGGATGCATGTATACCATATGCAGGTCTGGTGACCTCAGCTGTCAGAAGGCACAGCTGATCTTGGAGTTAGGGTTATAGATGGTTGTAAGCAACCATGTGGGGAATGGGAACCAAACCCAAGTCCTCTGAAAGAGCAGCAAGTGCTAGTAACCACTGAGCCATTTCTTCAGCCCCTGTGGGCATTTTCTTGGTTGCTACAGGATCTAGGAGGGTTCAGTTCACCATCCCTAGTCATGTAGGCCTGGGCTATTGAAGAAGGGGACCTGAAAATGGATGGGATGTCACAAGTCTTTAATCCCAGAAGTAGGGAGACAGAAGCAGGGGATCTCTGTGAGTTTGAATGTACCCTTCCCCACAGCCTTGAGTTGGCAAAATCTCCAATGGTTTTTATAGCCTGGCTGGAGACAGCTTCTGACCTCACCACATTTGCATTTTTCTGCCAGAGCCTTGATTAGAAAACTTTGTCTTGGTTTGTTATTTCTCTCACCAGTCTTTCCTACCCAGTCCCAGCTTTCCTTCCAGGTACCTGGTTCTCCGTGGCCACTGGTAGCTACAGATGGTACCCAAATGTGGGGCCTGAACATGCAGAGATCATCTGAGGGAACCTGTCTTCGGTAGAACTCCACAGAAAATGGACGAAGTTATGTGTCAGGCATGATAAGTAACATACAGCATTAATGTTAGAATTATAAATGTCATCTTTGAAGACTGTTGTTACAGGGTGAAAAGAGGATACAGACTAGACAGAGCCAGCAACAGCCCAACACTGGTATCAGCTAGGGTGTAACAGCACATTGAGATGGTGAATTTTATTAGGCAATTGTCCACAGTCTAGAACAGCATCAGGCAAGAGGAATAGGGCTTAAAATAAAATAAATTAAAAAGAGCAAAAAAACAAAAACAACAAAAAAACAGATCTTAGAAACAGGAGAGAGAGAAAGAGAGAAGGAAAATGGATTTCAGAACTCTCCTAGGGACAGGAAGAAATTGGGAGATGTCCTGCTTCCTCTATGGACCCTATTAGAGATATTATTAGTACTGGTTACATCAAGTTCTCTTCCCTCTCTATGTATTGTTTATCTTTGGAGCACCAATTTGTCCAAGTGTTAATTTGTATCTGTCTTTGTTTCATTGTTTGAATGACTGTTGTTTTATGTTTCATGCTGAAAAGAAAAAAACGGTAAAAACTTTGTCTGCTGACTACCCATACTTCGATTCAGTTTAAAAAGCAGTCTCCGTTTGCATAGCAGAGGGTGATTTTTAAGCTTCCCCACATCCTGAGCTAGGAGTCAAGCACAGCTGGAGAAAAGGGTGCTTTTAAAAGGGGCCAGTGGCTTCTCAAGTTCTATGGCAAATAATCTGATGGCCGATTCTCTTAGAAAAATCTCTGCAATTGTGATTATTTGGTTCAAGGTACTTTTTCTCTTGAAATTAGAACTAGAAAATGTAAAAAATCTGTTTGGTCTAAATTTATAAGATTCGTGTAGCCACTTCATTTTTGTTTCTAATTGGTCTTAAACATATAAATATGTTTTGCATGTCTTGGTTATAGAGTATTGGCTTATAAGTTATTGGGCATGATTAAAATTTTTAACATTGGTAACAACAAAGTTAGCTTAAAACTGGTAACTCAGGGTTGGAGTCATTTTAAACAACAACATGTGGCATGAGCCAACCTAGAAAAACGGGCCTCTAAAGATATTTTTAATTGGTATACTATTTTATGTAATTGTTATCCTAGAAATTAGACTTATAAGGAATAAGATTTTTAAAATGTCTCTTTAATGAGGTATTAAAAGTTGCACTGTCATGCATTCATATACAAGAACTGGCAACAAAACTTGGTAACGTGAAAGCAATGCTTTTAGTATTGATTTTAAAGAGAATGGATTGCTAAAAATTGGGTTTTACTTTCCAAAGTTGTAGTTATGCTCTAATATTGCAAGACAAGCTTAATTATGGTAAAACAGCCAGTGTTCCATTGGCTGCAGTTTGCAGTTTGGTCACAGGCTCAGGATTTTTAACTTGCCCATATTTGTAATTAAGAAAAAAAATCAAGCAAGCAGAGGCTGCATCTTTGCAGGACACGACCGTACATATTTACATTTGAGTTAATGCAAAGCTTAGTGCAGTCTCAGCGAGGGCTGTGTGGCACTGCTTTGTCTTGCAAACACTGCTTAGAAAGTTTCAGGCCTGAACAACATTATTAACAGATCCAGGTGTTGTTCAAAACAAAGTCCTGATTTAAGATCTTTAAAAGGTTAATGAGGCCATGGAACTTGTAGAGGCATTAAAATCTGGTCTGCCTACCCCATATAAAATTATTTTGGATTTGGAAGGTTGTTTTTTCCTTTGCACCTGATAATTGTAAAGGGTTTGCTTCTAGTGAGCTAATTTTAAAATTTTGCTTTTAGTGAGCTAATTTTAAAGTACCATTGAAGCAATATCCTTGGAAAGTGTTGCCTCTATGAATGGCTGATAGCCTTACATTATGAGAGAAAAACTGTTTAGTTTCTGCTTCAATACAAGAAGCTAGGTCTTTAAATCTTTCACTGTATATTATTCATGAAATTTTAATACAGGTCTTTGCTCTCTTGTACAATGAGATTTAAAATTTTTTGGAGTAGTTGTTGCTACTCATGTCTCACAGCAATTTTTTTGGCAAAAGGGCCTATTAATGTGGATTCATCTTTCTTCATCTCCAAATAAAGTTTTAACATCCTATTATGAAGCTGTTGCTGTATTAATAAAGAATTGTAGGATAGAATCATGAAAATATTTTGAAAAAGATGTCTTAAGAACCTGATGAAACCTTTGCTCTTTGTTTCAAACAGCAATTAAATTGGTTATTAAATAATATTGATATTTGGCCTATTACTTGTCAAAACTTTTTAGGCAAGTTGATAATCATTATCCAAAAGACAAGTTGTTATAATTTGCCTCTATGCATGCTTTTGTATTTCCTGTAAATTTATGCATACAGCCCATAGAAAATGAACTCACTATATTTACAGATGGTTCATCTAATGGGAAATCAGTATATGTGATTCATTTTCTTGAGTTTCCCCTGCTTCAGCACAGATAATTAAATTACGTGCTATAGCCTCTATTTTTAAAATGTTAAAAAAAAATCAAACTTTAATTTGTATACTCATGGCCTGTATGTATGTATGTATGTATGTATATATATATACATCTCATGGCTTACAATTGCTTGAAATTGTTCCTTTTATAGATACTAATTCTTAAATCTTGCAATTATTTATGCAAATACAACTCAAGTTATGAAAAAGTACTGTTCCTTTAAAGGACTGTCTTTTGGGCATTTAAGAGCTCATGCTGGGGGCTTGGGTGGATGGGTCAGTGGTTAAGAACACCAACTGCTCTTCCAGAGGTCCTGAGTTCAATTCCCAACAACCACATGGTGGCTCACAACCATCTAGAATGAAATCTGAGGCCCTCTTCTGGTGAGTCTGAAGACAGCTGCAATGTACTTATATATAATAAATCAATACATTTTTAAAAAAGAGCTCATCCTGGATTGCCTGGACAAGAGCCCTTAAAGCAACGCCACAGCAAATTTGTACCCCAGGCAGACTGGAGGCCTTATATAAATAATGGCCATGCAATCTCATTCTTTACATCACATCATCAAAATAGTATTGACTTAAGACAATAATTTGGTGTTTCTAGAGAATATGCACATCAAATTGTAAAGACTTACTCTTAGTATCCTCAATTTCTACCTATACCACATAATAGTGTTAATTTTAGAGGACTTATACTTAATTATTCTAAATGGATTTTACTCATATTTCTGATTTTAGAAAATTAAAATCTGTACATGTGACTAATAATACCCTTTCAGGCTTTCTAGTTGCAACTGCTTTAATAGGAGAAGCAACTAAAAATGTAACTAGTCACTGTCTGCATTATTTTTCTATGTTTGGTACTCCAAATCAGATTAAAACAGTCAAGCATTTGAGATGTTTTGTCAACAATTTGATGTTACCCATATTACTGGAATTTTTTTTTATAATTCCAAGGACAAAATATTGTAGAACTTTAAAACAATATCTTATTAAAAACAAAAAGGAATTATATCCTCACACACATTATTTAAATCATGCTTTTTATTTTTAAAATTTTAAAATCT
Organism: Apodemus sylvaticus; assembly: GCF_947179515.1. Taxonomy (NCBI): domain Eukaryota; kingdom Metazoa; phylum Chordata; class Mammalia; order Rodentia; family Muridae; genus Apodemus; species Apodemus sylvaticus. The sequence continues at coordinate 47,289,682 of NC_067485.1, forward strand.
GGATGCCAGGGAACTTTCTGATGAGTGTCTATGGCACCCTACAACTAGGCATACTCATGCCTAGGCGAGATGGAAGGATCCACTTACTGGCATATGGCATGGTCCTGATCAGGTATTAATATGGGGAAGAGGGCATGTTTGTGTTTTTTCTACAGAATGCTGCAGAAGCGTGCTAGCTGCCAGAGTGATTGGTGTGGCATGCTGAAGATAATGCCGACTGTGGGCTTGCTGAGTGTCCTGACAATGATGACAGGAAATCTGTATTGGGTGTATGTTCTTGACCCTCCTTTGCTTGCCTATCTCCCACATAACTGCCATTAGATAAATTGCTTTGCTTCAAGCTTTTAGACCTTGTGGGACAAAGCATGGAGACTGTTAAGCTAACTTAGAAAAATTAATCAAAAGGATGAGTTATAATGACTCTTCTCTTTCCTTTAATGTGACCAGTTATTCTGACACAATCGTAGACTGGACTAGAAATAAATCTAATACTGGAGATAACAATTATGAAGATGGCTCAATATCTTTATCAGCCAACTGAGTTAATTTGAGCATAGCCTCCACTCTTACCTGAGAATTAACAGTTTTCTGTTAATTCTTAAAGCCATCTCCCACACACCTGAGGCCAGGCTTTGTGTCTAATGGTTGCAAATTTGCAACTGAATTGAACACTTGGGACATTCCTGCAGACAAGCTTAACCGTGTTTGCTCTTAACTTTTGATTTTGTATCTTAAGCAGATTTGTTGCTTTCACAGAAGATCACCTGTAGTACAGCTCAGTTGTTGACCCTGGCAGTTATTCATTTATATGAAGAAAAGCACTGAGTGCACATTCATATGTCCTTTGGAGCTTTGGTCAGAAGGGGAGAAAGTGTGCTTTTGAAGGTCAGTGGCGAGAGTTGGGCAACTGTGTTCTTGAGATCCTATTGATCTAAGTTAGACATATACATCAAAAGCTGTGTATGCAGACACATACATCATGTATGTAGTCCAGTCTAAGATGGGTAAGAAGGAGCAATATAGATCCAGACCTAAGACAGTCATGGCCTCCTAGCCACTCTATTCCCTAGACAGGACCATGGAGCATAAGTAAATCTTATGCCCCGGTCCAGCTAATTTTTAATAAATAAAAAGGGAAGAATCATACCCCTCCACCCAGCCTTGAGTAGGCAAAACCTCCAGTGGTTTTTACAGCCTGGCTGGAGACAATTTCTGGCCTTGCCGCATTTGCATTTTCTTGTCAGAGCCCTGATCAGAAAACTTTGTCTTGGTTCCTTATTTCTCTGGACAGTCTGTCCTACCCAGTCCCAGTTTTCCTTCCAGGTACCCAGTTCTCCAGGGCAGCTACATTTGAAGCCAGCTTAGTCTACACAGCAACTTTCAAGCCAGTCAGGGTTACATAGCAAGACCTTATTAAAAAACAGTATTTGATCAATCTAGACGAATGTTTGTACATGGTTTTTATTTTACTTCCTGCCTTCTGTGCTTGCCTTGGCATTCTGCCTTGGCAATCTTCCTTGGCAGCCCTGGATGATACACTGTAACTGTTAAGCTGAAATAGACCTTTCCTCTCCATGTTAATTTTGATCATAGTGTTTATCAGCATAACTAAACTAGGACAGGAAAGACTTTCAAACTGGACTTCATTATCATTCAAAAATGGAGACTAGTCATAGCTGCAAACCAGAAGAGATTTATTTTTACCTACAGGTATTACAAATGCTTAGTATTTAGAACAATATAAAAGGTCTTACAATAGAATAAAATAAACAATTCATTCACAAAAGCAGGAAGATGACATTTTGCAGAAAAGGATGTGCAAATGGCAAATAATTACATTTAAACCAGAGTGAGGTATCTCTACATACTTGCTAGAATGTATAAATAAAAAATAATGTTAAATAAAAATAATGGCATTGAATATATAATGAATCTTGAGTAACTCATACCCTGGTGAGGACGTCAAGAAACTTGATTGTTCATACTCTGTTGTGAGAATGAAAATGTACTGTCCATCCTGACAACAGTTTGGCCATTTGTTTTAAAAATTAACTGTGTAACTATTCTTTAATCAAGCAACTGAATTCTAGAGCATTCAACTAAAAGAATGAAAATTTATGTGCACACAAAATCTTTATATCATTTTAAAATAATTATAGTCATAATAGCACTTGGATCCAAACTAGATGTCCATCCATGGCAAATGATCATATAAACCAGAGGCTACTCAGATATTAGAAAGTGGTTCAGGAGTGTACAGGGACAAACAATTATCATGTACAGTAACTTGGATGAATCTCCAGAACAGGAGAAAGCATGTTATAAAAGTAGTCCTCTCAAATTAATCTCTATAGTCAAGTACAATTCTAAGCATAGACTTAGTGGACTTTCCTTTAGACAAACTGGCTATGAATTCACATAGAAATAAGGAAATTTCAAGGGAACAGAAAATTAATAATTTTGAAAAATGGAAGACACATTTACAATGTGCTATTCCAACTGATTTCTGATTTCAAAGTTATGTTACAGAGCTATAAACACTGAGACATAGTTATTTATTTTAAAAAGTAGACACAATGATGAAAGGAATAGAGGCATTCCCAAGATTAAAGAGCGCCAAGCGCTCTTAACACTGAGCCAATTCTCACAGAGAGAAACCACAGAGAGATAGCCAATCGATTTCCAATGAAGATAGCTGCCCAATTCAATATGGGAGAGAGGGGTTGATAAATAATGTTGAACATTTAAATGGGTAAGTAAAAATATCTCAATCTATAAGATTTCTTGTGAACATAAGAGTAAATCTTTATGACCTAAGGTTAGGCAAAGATTTCTTAAACAGGAAAATCTACAAACAGTATCAGAGAAATAAATAATATGGTTTTCAAAAGTCAATCATAAGAAATGAAATAGAAGCCAAGCAGTGGTGGTGCACGCCTTTAATCCCAGTACTTGGGAGGCAGAGGCAGGCAGATTTCTGAGTTCGAGGCCAGCCTGGTCTACAGAGTGAGTTCCAGGACAACCAGGGCTACACAGAGAAACCTTGTCATGAAATAACAACAACAACAACAACAACAACAAAAAAAAAACAAAAAACAAAAAACAAACAAACAAACCAAAGAAATGAAATGGAAATCTGAGAAAACATTTTTTGCAAAGCCTGAACTTAGTGAAGAATTTCTGTTCTGGATATACACACAGTGTTTATAACTCAGTAGTGAGAACATTTCCTATTGTGAAATGAAAAGCTTAATGTCATAACTGTGCCTCCTTTGCCACAATGATCTACAAGTCCACTGTAATTCTGTACAAAATACAAAGGGGTTGCTTTATGAATGCAGTTTGGTGAGCTGAATGTGGCTATTATGGAAATGCAGATGGACAGCCAACAAATTCCTCATGAAGGAAAGAAGCCAAAGAGCCTCCCACTTTTCCAGATAATCAGAAAAGTTCTCATTTCAAAGCAATACACTTTGGAAAAGGCCAATAGAACAGAATAGACAGTGTAAAGCAGACATACGAATACAAGGAAACGAATACCATAAGACAATTAAAGATGAGCAACAAACTTTAAGAAAGTTACAAATTGATATTTGCTGCCTGCCGGGACAGAAAAGGATCACTAGGTACTGTATAACCTTGAGCTTTAGATCTCTGGTGGTACAAACCACCAGGGGTCTGCCTGCACTCAGGAACTGAGCACATAGGCGGTTCATCTGCAAGCTAGTCCATTGCAAGACCTGTGTCCTATGTGAGAATCAACAGAGAGAGTGACCCCTACCACAACATCTTCGCTCCATAATAGAGCAGACAGAGAGCACCTGGTTGACCTTGACAACAAAAGTATAACATTGCTTGAGGCAAGACTGAGAAGGGCTCCAAAGGCACAAAAGAGGAAGGCAGCATATCAGTAATCTGTGACAGAGGAAACCCAGTCATCCAGTGTTGCAGAGATAACCTTAAAGATCCACAGTAGGTTGAAGCTCCAGCCAGTGACAATAACACCATCTAACACCTGGGAGAACTAGATGGCTAAAGGCAAACGTAGGAACATTACTAATAGAAACCAAGGCATTATGGCAGCATCTGAACCCAATTCTCCAACAATAGCAAGTCCTGAATACCCCAACACACCAGAAAAACAAGATTTGGATTTAAAACCACTGGTCATGATGCTGGTACAGGAACACATGAAGGACATACTTAAAGAAATTCAGGAGAAAATGGATGAAAAATTAGAAGCCCTTACAAGGGAAACACAAAAATCATTGAAAGAAATTCAGGAGAATACAAAAGCCAATACGGATGAAACGCAAAAATCACATAAAGAAATACAGGAGAACCTTGATCAACAGGCAGAAGTCATAAAAGAGGAAACATAAAAATCGCTTAAAGAATTAGAGGAAAACACAAACAAGCAAATGACAGAACTGAGCAAAAGTTTCCAGGATCTAAAAACAGAAGTAGAAACAACTAAGAAAGCACAAAGGGAGACAACTTTAGAGATAGAAAACCTTGGGAAGAAATCAGGGACCATAGATGCAAATATCAACAACAGAATACAAGAGATAGAAGAAAGAATCTCAGATGCCGAAGATACCATAGAAAACATGGACTCAACAGTTAAAGAAAATGCAAAATGCAAAAAGCTTGTAACCCAAAATATCCAGTAAATCTAGGACACAATGAAAAAGCCAAATCTAAGGATTATAGGTATTGATGAGAGTGAAGATTTACCACTTAAAGGGCCAGCAAATATCTTCAACAAAATTATGGAAGAAAACTTCCCTAACCTAAAGAGAGAGATGCCCATGAATATACAAGAAGCCTACACAACTCCAAACAGACTGGACCAGAACAAAAATACCTCCCGTCACATAATAATCAAAACCCCAAATGTACTAAACAAAGAAAGAATACTTCGGGCAGTAAGAGAAAAAGGGCAAGTAACATATAAAGGAAGACCTATCAGAATTACACCAGATTTCTCACCAGAGACCATGAAAGCTAGAAGATCCTGGGCGGAGCTCATGCAGACTCTAAGAGAACACAAATGCCAGCCGAGACTACTATACCCAGCGAAACTCTCAACTACTATAGATGGAGAAACCAAGATATTCCATGACAAAACCAAATTTACACAATATCTTTCTACAAACCCAGCCCTACAAAGGATAATAGGAAAACACCAGTACAACAAGGGAAAGTATACCCTGGAAAAAGCAAGATATTAAGCTTCTTTCATCAAACCCAAAGACGATAACAACACACGTATGAAATTAAAATCAAAAATGTTAGGAAGCAATAACCACTACTCCTTAATATCTCTTAACATCAATGGACTCAATTCCCCAATAAAAAGACATAGACTAACAGACTGGTTACGTAAACAGGACCCTACATTTTGCTGCATACAGGAAACACACCTCAGTGTCAAAGACAAAAACTACCTTAGAGTGAAAGACTGGAAGACAATTCTACAAGCAAATGGTCCCAGGAAACAAGCCAGAGTTGCCATTCTAATTTCAGATAAAATTTACTTTCAACTTAATGTCATCAAAAGAGACATGGAAGGTCATTACTTGCTGTTCAAAGGAAAAAATCCAACAAGAAGAACTCTCAATCCTGAACACCTATGCCCCAAATACAAGGGCACCATCATTCATAAAAGAAACTTTACTAAAGCTCAAAGTACACATTGTACCTAACACAATAATTGTGAGTGACTTCAACACTCCACTTTCACCATTGGACCGATAAGGAAAACCGAAACTAAACAGGGAGACAGTGAAACTAATTGAAGCTTTGAACCATTTGGAGTTTACAGATATATATATATAGAACTTTTCATCCCAAAGCAAAAGAATATACCTTTTTCTCAGCACCTTATGGTACCTTACCCAAAATAGATCATATAGTTGGTCACAAGACAGACCTCAACAAATATAAGAAGATTGAAATAATCCCATGCCTACTATCAGATCACTATGGAGTAAAAGTTGTCTTTAATAACAGTAAAAACAACAGAAAGTCCACATAGACATGGAAACTGAACAAGACTCTACTCAATGATACCTTGGTCAAGAAAGAAATAAAGAAAGAAATGAAAGATTTCTTAGAATTTAATTAAAATGGAGGCACAACATACACAAATCTATGGGACACAATGAAAGCAGTCCTAAGAGGAAAACTCATAGCTTTGAGTGCCTCCAAAAAGAAATTAGAGAGAGCTTACACTAGAAGATTAACAGAACAACTGAAAGCACTGGAACAAGAAGAAGTTAATTCACCCAGGAGGAGAAGAAGACAGGAAATCATCAAACTCAGGGCTGAAATCAATCAAGTAGAAACCAAGAGAACCATACAAAGAATCAACAAGACCAAAAGCTGATTCTTTGAAAAAATCAACAAGATAGATAAACCCTTAGCCAGACTAACCAAAGGGCACAGAGAAAGTATCCAAATTAACAAAATTAGAAATGAAAATGGAGATATTACAACAGAAACCGAGGAAATTCAAAAAATCATCAGATCCTACTACAAATACCTGTACTTAACACAACTGGAGAATCTGGAGGAAATGGACATTTTCTTAGACAGATACCAATTACCAAAATTAAACCAGGATCAAATAGACCATCTAAACAGACCCATAACCCCTAAAGAAATAGAAGGGGTCATAGATAGGCTTCCAACCCAAAAAAGCACAGGACCAGATTGTTTCAGTGCAGAATTCTATCAGACCTTCAAAGAAGACTTAACAATACTCTTCAAACTTTTCCACCAAATAGAAACAGAAGGAAGACTACCCAACTCCTTCTTCGAAGCCACTATTATGCTGATACCAAAACCACACAAAGATCCAACTTAGAAAGAGAATTTCAGGCCAATTTCCCTCATGAATATCGATGCAAAAATACTAAATAAAATTCTTGCCCACCAAATCCAAGAACACATCAAAACGATCATCCACCATGATCAAGTAGGCTTCATCCCAGGGATGCAGGGATGGTTCAATATAAGAAAATCCATAAATGCTATCCACTACATAAACAAACTCAAAGAAAAAAAAACACATGATCATTTCATTAGATGCTGAAAAAGCATTTGACAAAATTCAGCATCCTTTCATGCTAAAAGTCTTGGAAAGGACAGGAATTCAAGGCCCATATCTAAACACAGTAAAAGCAATATACAGCAAACCGGTAGCCAACATCAAACTAAATGGAGAGAAACTTGAAGCAATCCCACTAAAATCAGGGACTAGACAAGCCTGCCCCCTCTCTCCATATCTTTTCAATATAGTTCTTGAAGTCCTAGCTAGAGCAATTAGACAACAGAAGGAAGTCAAAGGGATACAAATTAGAATGGAAGAAGTCAAACTATCACTATTTGCAGATGATATGATCGTATATTTAAGTGACCCTAAAAACTCTACTAGAGAACTCCTACAGCTGAATAAACAACTTCAGCAAAGTGACTGGCTACAAAATCAACGCAACCAAATCAGTACCCTTTATATATTCAAAGGATGAGCAGAGTGAGAAAGAAATTAGGGAAATGACTCCCTTCACAATAGCTACAAACAGCATAAAGTATCTTGGGGTGACTCTAACCAAACAAGTGAAAGATCTATATGACAAGAACTTCAGATCTCTGAAGAAGGAAATCGAAGAAGATCTCAGAAAATGGAAAAATCTTCCATGCTCGTGGATTGGCAGGATTAATATAGTTAAAATGGCCATCTTGCCAAAGGCAATCTACAGATTCAATGCTATCCCCATAAAAATCCCAACCCAGTTCTTCATAGAGCTAGAAAGAGCAATTCTCAAATTCATCTGGAATAACAAAAAACCCAGGATAGCTAAAACTATTCTCAACAGTAAAAGAACTTCAGGGGGATTCAGTATCCCAGACTTTAAACTTTACTACAGAGCAATAGTGATAAAAACTGTATTTGTACAATGTCAGGCAAGCGGATCAATGGAATAGGATTGAAGACCCAGAAATGAACCAACACACCTATGGTCACTTGATCTTCAACAAAGGAGCTGAAAGCATCCAGTGGAAAAAAGATAGTCTTTTCAACAAATGGTGCTGGTTCAATTGGAGGTCAGCATGCAGAAGAATGTGAATCGATCCATTCTTATCTCCTTGTACTGAGCTCAACTCCAAGTGGATTGAGGACCTCCACATAAAACCTGAAACACTGAAAATAATAGAAAAGAAACTGGGGAAGACCCTTGACGACATGGGTACAGGGGAAAAGTTCCTGAATAGAACACAAATAGCTTATGCTCTAAGATCAAGAATTGACAAATGGGACCTCATAAAACTACAAAGTTTCTGTAAGGCAAAGGACACTGTCAAAAGGACAAAATGTCAACCAACAGATTGGGAAAGGATCTTCACCAACCTTAAATCTGACAGAGGGCTAATATATACAAAGAACTCAAGAAGGTAGAACCCAGAGAACCAAATAACCCCATTAAAAAGTGGGTTACGGAGCTAAACAAAGAATTTTCACATGAAGAACCTCAGAGGGCTGAGAAACAACTTAAGAAATGTTCAACATCATTAACCATTAGGGAAATGCAAATCAAAACAACGCTGAGATTTCAGCTCACACCAGTCAGAATGGCTAAGGTCAAAAACTCAGGAGACAGCAGGGGTTGGCGAGGATGTGGAGAAAGAGGAACACTCCTCCACTGCTGGTGGGATTGCAAGATGGTGCAACCACTTTGGAAATCAGTATGGCGGTTCCTCAGAAAACTGGGCATGACACTTCCTGAGGACCCTGTTATACCACTACTGGGCATATATCCAGAAGATTCTTCAGCATGCAATAAAGACACATGCTCCACTATGTTCATAGCAGCCCTATTTGTAGTAGCCAGAAGCTGGAAAGAACCCAGGTGTCCTTCAATGGAGGAATGGATACAAAAAATGTGGTATATTTACACAATGGAGTACTATTCAGCCATTAGAAACAATGAATTCATGAAATTCTTAGACAAATGGATGGAGCTGGAGAGCATCATACTATGTGAGGTAACCCAGTCTCAAAAGATCAGTCATAGTATGCACTCACTGATAAGTGGATATTAGCCGAGAAACTTTGAATACCCAAGACATAATCCACAAATTAAATGATGTCCAAAAAGAATGGAGGAGTGGCCCCTGGTTCTGGAAAGACTCAGTGCAAGAGTATAGGGGAATTCCAGAACAGGGAAGCGGGAAGGGGTAGATGGAGGTACAGGGGGAGGGAAGAGGGCTTATGGGACTTGCGGGGGGGAGTGGGGACCCAGAAAAGGGGAAATCATTTGAAATGTAAATAAAAAATATATAAATAAAAAAAAGAAAAAGAAAGAAACAATGAATTCATGAAATTTTTATGCAAATGGATGGAGCTGGAGAACATCATACTAAGTGTGGTAACCCAGACTCAAAAGATCAATCATGGTATGCACTCACTAATAAGTCGATATTAACCTAGAAAACTGTAATACCCAAAACATAATCCACACAACAAATGAGGTACAAGAAGAACGGAGGAGTGGCCCCTTGTTCTGGAAAGACTCAGTGTAGCAGTATAGGGCAAAACCAGAACTGGGAAGTGGGCAGGGGTGGGTGGGAGAAACAGGGGGAGGTAAGGGGGCTTATGTGACTTTCAGGGAGTTGGGCTAGAAAAGGGGAAATCATTTGAAATGTAAATAAAAAATATATCAAATAAAAAAAAAGAAAAAAAAAAGAAAGTTACAAATTGTAACCACAGTAGTTTGTCCAATTATATAGCAACCACAAATAAACAAACACAGAAAACCCTGCTCAAGAAATATGAATATGAATTTCATTAAAGAAGAAGGAAAGCAAGTTCTCATTTACTCCCATTCATAGTTAAATCAAAAAATAAGAAACTACTGTTGGGGCTCCAGACAAGTCTCTGAGATTAGTACTTAGCTATTCTTCCAGAGGACTTGCATTCTAAGCACTCACACTGAGAGGTTCACAAGCTCCTTTAAGTCCAGCTACACTGTAGGTACTACAGGGAATCTGATGCCCTCTTCAGCCTCCTCAGGCAGCCACACACACACACATACACACACACACACACACACACATTCAAAAGAAAAGAAATAAAACTGCTGTCTTCCACAGGAAGGTAAATTATATGAAAAGTCTGTAACAGAATGTGAGGAAAACTGAGTCCCTGCCCACAAAATGGCTATTGCAATAATATTGGTACATATTACAAAAATTATGAAAAGTAAGTTTGCCTAAATATCTCCCTTTACTATATCACTGTATGTTTTAAGATGCATCTACTTATTTACACTATGCATAAATACATATAAGATACAATCTACAGTCTCTAGCATCTGTGCTTATGATAATAAATCTTCAGCGTTCACTGAAAATGTAGAGTTGTGCTGCAGTCATACAATGGAAAACTATTCAAGACTGAAAAATCAATGCAATAAGGCTTACTCTCCTCAGTAAAAGTTACACTATATTGAGTAAAAGAAAGGCAAATCATAGGGAGAAAAGCAGCAATTTACACTACACTGCATTCAAAACCACAGAACATTACAATTCTGTTAGCAGTGAAACGTGGATACCATGTTACTCCAGTATACCAATGGAAGTAAAATTAAACAGCAGGGAAAGAAAGAGTGAGGCTGCAGTGTTGCACACTGATTGACAGAACAGAGGAAAGAAAGGGAATAACCGGAGGGAGAGGCTCCCAGCGGACTCAGGGAGACAGCAATACTCAATTTCTTGCTCTTGGTGTTGGTAAAGACTGTGGACAGTTCATAATTGTACTTTAAGTCAACAGAATATGTTCTCATGACCTCCACTATAAACATGCTATATTTCTTCATATATAAAGAATTAGAGACAGCAACTAAAACTATAGGAAATCTATAGATCTGAAATTAATACAGGAAGGGAAGTATAGAAAATTTATGAACCCCATGTTGAAGATATGACATAACAAGACAATCACTTTCTGAAGCAGAAATTGGAAGGAAATGCAAAGAGGTCCATAGGCCTAACCCCACAGGCCAGATGAGCTCTGGGACTTGACTCCAGGTTCGTGTAAGCGATATCAAGAGACTGGAAAACACAAGGTATCACATACTCAGACTCAAGACTTCATGCCCGGAAGTTGTATTGACCACGAAGGGGCTCACAAAGATGAGTGGGGGCGGAGTGGAGGAGAATGACCAACAAACTATGACTAACAAAAGTAGCAAGTAGCTAGAGCTTTGTGGAAGCTATGGGCAGCAGGATGGGGTGCTGCAGAAACAACCCCACAAGCAGGAATGGAAACCAGCTGCTGACTGAATCAGCTCTGAGTGTTAAATAAAGTTAGTATGCATTGAAATGCCAGGAGGTGCCAATGAAGGCAACCTGAAATCTGAGTCTGGGAGATGAGAGAATGAGCAATTGATAGACAGGCGGGGAGACATAGAGACAGAAAGGCAGACAGGCAGGCAGGCAGGCAGGCAGGCAGGCAGGCAGACAGGCAGGCAGGCAGGCAGACAGGCAGGCAGGCAGGCAGGCAGGCAGGCAGACAGGCAGGCAGACAGGCAGGCAGGCAGGCAGGCAGGCAGGCGGGCAGGTAGGCAGGCAGACAGACAGGCAGTCAGGCAGGCGGGCAGGCAGACAGGCAGGCAGGCGGGCGGGCAGACAGGCAGGCAGGCAGGCAGGCAGACAGGCAGACAGAGGAGCCTGAAGTTACATTCCAAAACATATGAATATCTAAGAGCAACCAATAAAACATATAGCCAGAAATGTTTTGACATGAGTTCCTTAATTGGCAGGTTTAAAAAGCACATGGACAACGTAGGAGCATCTATAGAAACAAAGAAAAACCACAAAACATGAAGAATCCTGTAAAACTGAAAAACATGATTTTTAAATAGAACTAAAATTTCAGAAATGCAAAATAGTGTCTATGAAGGGAATGGGGACAGTATGAACTAGCAAAGTAGGAAATAGAAGCAAGGCAGAGCAGCCGTAGTTAATATATTCAAATGCAATGAAAACACCAAGGGGCACCAGAACACAAACGGTAGGTATAGCAAAGGGTTGAAGGAACAGTAGTAGACAGACAGTTTAGACAGTCAGTGTGCCAGGAAGAAGGCACAGTCCTAAAGAAACAGCATCCTACAGAAGCAGCATGTCAGAATTGTGGGCTTGCGTTCCCTCCCCAGTCAAGGCAGCTAGGTTGCCAAGGGCCCAAATAATAAATCTTCCCTACCTGGTAGAACTTTTATGCACATCTTTAATCTCTCTTACCTGGTAAAATACTTTCCATTCTAAATAGAACATTTAAGTATATGAACATATATGTGTATATACTGTGTATATGTGTGAAATACACTTAGACTGGCCAACAGATAATGCCACGTAGGCTATAGAATCAGGTTTGATCCCTGGAACCTGATGATCACAGCAGCTGTCCTCTTTCCCCTTTCCTCCTTTCCTTCATTTCTTTTGTACCACTTCCCAAATTGGCACAAGCAGGAGACTATAAGGCTGAACCACAGCCAGTAAGGAACTGCCTAGTTTCTGCTCTTGAGTTAGGGATAAAAGATGGAGACTACCTTGGCCCCTGTGTGCTGCTTGCTAGACCAATTTGTGTCAAGGTGCATACATTTTTCTTTTACATTATTATTCTTTATTAAACTAATAAAATTTACTTTAAAGTATGCAAAGTATTGACATTCATTTTATTTTGTTAGATATTTGCTTTATTTACATTTCAAATGGTATCCTCTTCCTCATTATGCCTCCGAAATCCCCCTATCCCATCCCCTCTCCTCCTGCTTACTAACCCCCCTTCTCCATTTTCCTGACATGGCATTCCCCTACACTGGGGAATTGAGCCTTCATAGGACCAATGGCCTCTCCTCTCATTGATGTCTGAAATGGCCATCCTCTGCTACATATGTAGCTGGAGCAATGAGTCCCTCCATGTGTACTCTTTGGTTAGTGGTTTAGTCCCGGGGAGCTTTATGGGTACTGATTGGTACATATTATTGTTCCTCCTATAGGGCTGCAAACCTCTTCAACTACTTGGGTCCTTTCTCTAGCTGCTCCATTGGGGACCCTATGCTCAGTCTGTGAGCCAAGGGTATTTTGATCCACCTTCTAAGAAGGATCAAAGCTTCTTAGATTCCTTGAGCATCATGTGGTCTGTAAGTTGTATCTTGGAAATTCTGAGCTTTTGGGCCAATATCCACTGATCAGCAAATGCATACCATGTCTATTCTTATGTGATTGCTTTACCTCACTCAGGACGATATTTTCTAGCTCCATCCATTTGCCTAAGAATTTCATGAAGTCAGTTTTTAATAGCTGAGTAGTACTCCATTGTGTAAATATACCACATTTTCTATATCCATTACTCTGTTGAGGGACATCTGGGTTATTCCAGCTTCTGGCTATTATAAATAAGACTGCTATGAACATAGTGGAACATGTGTCCTTATTACACATTAGAGCTTCTTCTAGTCTTCTATGCCCAGTATCTGGGTCTTCAGGTAGTACTAAGTCCAATTTTCTGAGGAACTGCCAAACTGATTTCCAGAGTGGTTTTATCAGCTTGCAATCTCACCAGCAATGGAGGAGTGTTCTTCTTTCTTCACGTCCTTGCCAGCATCTCCTGTCCCCTGAGTTTTTTAACTTAGCCATTCTGACTGGTGTGAGGTGGAATCTCAGGGTTGTTTTGAATTGCATTTCCCTGATGATTAAGGGTGTTGAACATTTCTTTAGGTATTTCTCAGGCATCCGGTATTCCTCAGTTGAGAATCCTTTGTTTAGTTCTGTACCCCATTTTTAATAGGTTTATTTGGTTCTCTGGAGTCTAACTTCTTGAGTTTTTTTATATATTGGATATTAGCCCTCTATCAGATGTAGGATTGGTAAAGATCTTTTCCCAATCTGATAATTGTTGTTTTGTCGTATTGACAGTATCCTTTGCCTTACAGAAGCTTGGCAATTTTATGAGATCCCATTTGTCAGTTCTTGATCTTAGAGCATAAGCTATTGGCGTTCTGTTCAGGAAAATTTCCCCTGTGTCCATGTGCTCCAGGTTCTTCCCCACTTTCTCTTCTATTAGATTCAGTGTATCTGGTTTAATGTGGAGGTTCTTTTTTTTTTAATTTTTTTTAATTTTTATTCAATATATTTTTGTTTACATTTCAAATGATTTCCCCTTTCCTGCCCCCCCCCACTCCCCAAAAGTCCCATAAGCCCTCTTCCCTCCCCCTGTTCTCCCATCCACCCCTTCCCACTTCCCTGTTCTGGTTTTGCCCTATACTGCTACATTGAGTCTTTCCAGGACCAGGGGCCACTCCTCTGTTCTTGTACCTCATTTGATGTGGGGATTATGTTTTGGGTATTCCAATTTTCTAGGCTAATATCCACTTATTAGTGAGTGCATAACATGATTGATCTTTTGAGACTGGGTTTCCTCACTTAGTATGATGTTCTCCAGCTCCATCCATTTTTATTGTTTTCATTTTGTTTTGTTTTACTAAAGGTCCTTTACTGATCCTGCTTCCATGAGTGACCAAGATCAAGGGAAAGGGGAGGGCACCCAGCTGGTGCAGGGAGGGTCATTTCCACATTTCATTTATACACAGAACTAAATGGACACAGAGTCACTGCTGTGGTTAGATGTTGGCAGCCTGGGATGGGGAGGGATATAAGGATGCTAGAAAGTTACAGGCTCTCCCTAAACAGGGTGCTTGTAGAGGGACTTGGTCTGCTTCCACCCAAGAGGAATCAGAAGATCAAAAGCAGTTTGGGAAAACCAGAACTGGCAGGAAAGGGGCATCCTGCAATCCCCACAGGAAGGTCTGGGGCTGCTAGATAGTCCAGGCAGGAGGCTACAGGCTGCTTCCAAAGGCTTGCCCTCCAGGAAGCAAGAGCTGTTACCTAGTATTTCAGCCAGGCTGCAGCGGTTCTGGTAGCGGTCCATGGTAGCATTTTGCTTCCAATTCACGCTTGATTCCTGTTAGCTTTTTTCTTGATGGCATCCTTGGAACTGGCATTGATCATTTTGCTCTTAAGGGGTGCATTCCCAGGGACCCAGAAGATGAACACCAGGCCCTCCTTCTTGGTCTCCTTAGTCATGTAAGTTGCATCTTAGAGAGCATAGCGGCAGTCCTTTTTTGGCAGCATCTTGACAAAAGTGATGTAGGGGTCATCCACAGGCTGCCCTGCATGTCCTACCAGGAGGATCTGCTTGCCCTCCTGCAGGACGATGTTGATGCTCTTCTTGTCCTCACTCAGGCAGAAGAACACTCACTGCCGTCTTGAATGTCTTCACTTCTGGTGATGAGGACTTGCACACTTACGAGTTATTGAATACCTTGATGACACCATCAGAGATCATCACACCAGAGACATTGTTTCAGAAGCGAATGGGAGTCTAAGAAAACTACAGAACAGTCACAGCTGGACGAGGCTCCAACTTCTAAACAGACTAATTGTCTTTATACACACACACATACACACACACACACACACACACACACACACACACACACACACCACAAACAAACAAAAACTTTAAAAATTCTGTCAGCCCTTACTTACAAAATCAGGTTCACCAATGAGTGCTGAGCGCTTACTCTTGCCTGCCTGTACGATTCGTCTGCTTTCCAAGGAGCATTATGGAGAACTTAATTTTATGGGGAAACTTTGAACCTACATAGGGCTGTCAAAAATCAGGAATTACTAACACATCATTTACTTGAATTCCATCACCACAGCTCGCTCACAATAAAACTAAAAATTCTCAATAAGAGAAAAAAAAGCAACGAGGGTAATTTTCTTTGAAAACAACCATGACAATGATAAGCATTGCTTTCCTGGATTCGCCACCATTATTTTGGCCCTTCCTCATACATTACCACGAGAACCTTCAGGAGATTCTTCCTGCCAAAATAAACATTGTGCGAAAACTTTATAAGTATATCTGGGAAGAATAGATCGGTGACCTCTGTGTGACTCCTTGGTACATTGCAAGGCAAAGGCATAATTTGACATGTGGAATTGGTGGTCTAACCAACCTCGGCTAGCAGTGGGTCCACATGTAAGGGAGATGCAGTGGCTCCCGACCTGGGTCACCAGCTCAGTCTCATGCATGGTGAGTCATGGGAGCAGAAGGGGGTCTCCTTCCTGGCTGTCTTGACTCACTCAGTGGAGCAGGAGTGAATTCTCACTGGAGTTGTGGTCCTGAGCTACAGGACAGACCACATTGAGCTAAATGGTTTCACCAAAATGCAACTGGATCCCTCATGTTGGGAGGGAACCAGATGGAAATGACTAAATTCACTGATTATTTGGGTTGGCAAAGTTCTACCAAGTCCTAACATTAGCTATGGGCTCATAAATCATATTTTCCTTGTCTTTCCAACTTCTTAGAGATAATTTGCTGCATCTGATTCAAACTTTTCAATGAGCTTTATAGGACTTTCCATCCCATTCATTCTAATGAATAAATTAGCATTCAAAGTCCACTCTGAGTAGACCCAAAGGTATCTATTTGATTTAGAATTCATGGTCTGATACTTGATTTAGAATTCATGGTCTGATACCTCAAATTCTCCACCTGCCAATGTCCTTTCATGATCAAGTTCTTTCCAGAAGTGTTATTTCCTTCCTTCCTTCCTTCCTTCCTTCCTTCCTTCCTTTTTTCTTTCTTTTTCTTTCTTTCTTTTAGTTGAGACCAGCAATCCTCGTGTTTAATCATTATTTATATAACAACATCATTTTTGTGGAATCTAAATTGTAATATTCATTTGTAGTTTATCTATTACTACATAATTAAAGGACTGTTTTTCTAGACAAACTGCTAAAACTATTATAGTTGCAAATTAATGGAAATTTGTTCCACCATGGAAAATGGTGGAAGAAAACCTTTTGTTCTTCCTTCTTTCATCAGGTCATCCACTGCAAGCAGTCTCAGAATTGGACTGATTAACATGTGGTACTATGTGCCATTTACTGATTTCTCTAACTCATGTGGCTTCATGCTCCATTCAATCGAGGTTGCCCTCAAGGATTCACTGACTTTTCTCATGGCTTTTCTGATAACGCTTGTCTTTCTCCATTTTCTACTTGTTTTCTTACACTTCAAATCAAAGGCTAAGGTCATTGCTACCAACTTTACTCTTGTTCTCCTTAAGTAAATATTTGTCAACTATGTCACTGTTCCTACCCTTGTATTCTCTTCCATTTTGCTCTTATTGACTGGTTCTGAGTCACAATCACTCCATCCCTCAAGACACCGCTTCCCCATGCCATCTGTGACTACTCTACATGGTCTTCTCTGATTTAAGTCCATATTCTCCAGGCTTCTTGATGTCTTACGCTTCTATCTGTTCTTCAGATGGTGAGGTTTCCTAGGACTCTGCCTGGGTTCTCACTCCCTGATCTATTCACTCTTCCTGGATGAAAATGATGTGTGCTGTGCGAATGAAACATAGTCTTTCTCAGCTCTATGTGATCTTACCTTAGGGAACTATGGTGTTAGACAGTCATGGCCACCAACATAACCTTGAGCTAGGTCACTGTCTCCAAGTCAAGAAGAATAAGAAAACATTTACAAGAATAAATAAGCAAGTAAATAAGTAAATAGTCATTAATAGTAAATAAAAATAATGGTACATAAATAAATGCTTATTTCTATATTTGCTTTTATGGGTTTTATGGCTTTAGCTGTTATAATTAGGTAATTTCCCCCTATTTTGAGTTAATAATTTCTATATGTGAAATGGAATAGAGGTCCAATTTCATTGTGCATATGCATACCTAGTTTCCTTAGTGTAAATTGTGGAAGAAACTTTTTGCTCAGTTGCCCCTTGTATTATTTAACTTTAAGAAAATGTAAGAAGTTCTTGCAATAATGATGTTATAAAAGACAAAGGCAATCTTAGCTTATCATCTCAGAGTTTTTGGTCCAGAATCATTGAATCTGCTGCTTTGAGCATGTGGGGTGCTTCTTGGTAAGAGTACATGGCTGAGCAAACTGCTTGCTTTGTAACAGAACATGAAGAACCTGTTAACTTTGCCTAAACTCAGTAATCCTGTCTTTGGTCCTTTAGTGGATGTCCTTTCCATGTGCAATTCAAATTTCACATGAATGTATTTGCATAATTCAGTGTCTGTTTAGGGGAAAAATGCAGGTATTGGCAGCTGGAAGGCAAGGTCCCAGTTCCGTCTTGACTTCTGAGAAAAGGGAGAAAAAGTACATTCTGGAGAGAAAACTATCAGGGGGATTTCCCACAGGTTGTCTCACTGTAGTTTATGTCTAATAAAAGTCCATACCACTAATCCACTCCATTTCTTGAGATGGACAGATGAGACCAAAATGTCCCTTCTATTTTCCTTTAGGCCATTCTTAAACAAATTTGCTTCCTTCCACTAAGGTTTACTATGTTTAACAAGTAAATGTATGTATTTGTTAGTATTATGTGCATTTGTATGTGTATGATGTGTATCTCTATGTATATGAGTGCCAGTGTGAGTGCTTGTGGTACCACAGTTTTCTATATGGATGGTTGTCAAAAGATAATTTGGGGGAGTTGGTAATTTCCTTCCACTGTGGGTTCTGGGATTGAGCTCAGGTCCCAAGGCTTGCAAGGCAAGCACTTTCATGGGCCACACCATCATTCTAATCAGGCCCTTAGGTTTGCAGTGAAGCATTGAGCAATATAAACCTTAGATAATGATAATGGTTTTGGGCGCATTACCAGACCCCGAGAATTAGTCCGGACCCTTTACGCCAGGAAGACCCTCTCATTTTCTATTGGTGGACTGGTGACTGATTAGGAAGAGAATGCTTCCAGGGACATTCCAGCAATTGCCTGGGGACATATGCCACAAGGTTTCCCCTTCTTTCCTGTTCATCACTTTGGCTGACTATAAACACTTTCTGATCTAAAGTTCCCTGAAAGAAGATGCCCCTATGGTAACATCCTAAAGGCTGTTGACTATTCGGAGCTCCAGTTACTGTGGAGAGGTTCTGATGTTGCAGGCCCAGAACTAAATTACAAATGATCTTAGGCTATCATGTTCTTTTGAATAGCCCATCAAGTTTATTGCCCATCTCTTCGTGTGACCAAACCAACTTGTAATCATTAGATACATTCTTTGCATGTAACAAGACTCCTAGTGTCCACCAACTCCAGAGCTAAGGTGCTATCCAAAAGCATCTGTAGATGCAGCACAATATCTACCTCTTGATATAAATTGCTTACCCAATATCAACCATTATATTTAAAAACTGGGTTGACTTTTGACTTTCTGTTGTTATGTTACTATAAAACAACCTAATTAAACTGTTATTATATCTGAAGATGAAATTGGGTGTAATCTAAATCTATGTTCCCATAACCTGGTCACTCATATTTAGATCCAGAATAGGCTATTTCTTATTTTATTTCTTTTGATGGAAGAGCTCTGTTTTCATGTTGAAAACTTTATTGGTGAAGGGGCATGATTTTAGCTTTTGCTGAGGTTTTGTTTATTGTTGTTAGGGTGTGTTTGTGGTGTGTGTGTATGTGTGTGTGGTGTGTGCATGAGCATGCACAAATATGTTTATGTTTTGGATTTTGAGAAGTTGTTATAGTCCAGTAAAAATTACAGTAGATAACAGGAACCTTCAATCTCAGAGTGTGAGCTAAATAACCTTTTGAACCTTGCTTAAATTGCTTTGCAGTATCAGCTAGGACAAGGTAAACTGTCTCAAATGGTTTGGAGCTCGGGCAGCAGTACAGGTTGCGAGTATTGATCCATATTAGGTAAGATTTACACTTTTCAGGAGGTTTACCGAAACATTCTGTTGTTTGGGTTTAACATTTTGCCTACTTCTATTTTATCTCTAGGATGGGGAGGAAGCATCTTAGTTTCAAGTCCAGCTAGGAGTCTGCTGGAATGCAAATGAGGCAACTATAGCCCTAGTCCCAGAACTAAGAAGGAGGTGACACACTATTGTAGCACTGCACAGTCCATAGATAGAGAAGACTCTGCTGACAAATGGTTCTCTGGTCATTCTTCAAGTTATCAAACTAATATATGATGGGAATTACTGTGATTTTGTAAAAGTTAAGCAAATATGGTGAAATTCCTTATATACAGCTCCCATATTATTGTGTAATAAAGACTCCAAGAAAGGAGTGCTGGATTTTTGTTTTGTTCCATGATAGCAAAACTCAAGAGAAAACAGAGAGTGAAAATAAAAACTGACTTTTAACCTTCTAAAACTTCTTAGTTAGTGTTGAAGCCACAAAACTACTTAGAAAGCACTAAACATGGGTTCCTCTTTGACCTGACAGGCAGTCATCTTGGCAAGGGGACACCCTAATATTATACAGGACACTGTGCTTAACCATGTAGCAATCTCTTCTGAGGAAAAACTTTCTCTCTTGAAGGGAGGCCCTTTAAGACATAGAATATTCTACAGGCAGATGAAACACTCTATTCTACAGGGAAGCCTCAGACTTAGAAAGTAAATAATTCAAAAGTTTCAGGAAGTTCTTTAAACTGACCAGATTCACTAGTTCCCTCCATCCCTAAATGCATATAAATAGTAAGGACAGCTGAGAGGCATTCTCAGAGCAGCAAAGCTGTCCAGAAGACTCTCAGGTAAACTGAGTCAATTAAGACACAGAGCCCAGCCAAGCTGCTTAGAAGAGTCAGAGACCATCAACGATGCATGGAATAGGTGCAGACCTACTAAGCTACTTGGCAGAGATGCTCCCCAACTTGTTAAGTTGCCTGCAAGATATGCAGTATGCTATCTATTTGGAGCTTTTCTGAGCTGTTACCCATGCTAGGATGGGTTTTTGGTGGTAGAGGTGTCATTGAATCATTCATACCCTTGTAAGGAACCCCTTGCCATGTTTCTATTGGTAACCCCAATAAAAGTCATTGGTTCATTTTCTTAGTTACAGAAAGCTTATAAAGAAAACATTTAATAGGGTCTTGCTTACAGAATCAGAGGTTTATCCCATTATCATTAAAACAGGAAGTATAGATAGCAGCATGTAATCAGACAAGGCGCTGGAGGAGTCTAGAGTTCTACAGCTGGATCAACAGGCTGCAGAGAGAAAGAGTATCATTGGACTTGGCTTGACCAATTGAAACCTCAAAGCCTACTCTCAGTTTCATTCTTCCTTCAACAAGGCCACACCTACTCCAACAAGGCCATGCATCCTAATAGTTCTGTGCCCTTTGAGCCTATGGGGGGGGCATTTTCATTCAAACACCAGACTCACCAAGCTGGATTCTGGCAATATCCTTACTGGGGTATGTTGTAGTTCCTATTTGCAGTGAGTAGACATTTGATTATGTCTCCACAGGAACAGTTTCACCCAATAATATATAATCAGATTTTGATTGAGATGGCCAACTGGCAGAGAGCACAGACACTTGGTGCTATTAAAGAGAAATTGAAACATCAGTTCCAGCTTTACTACTGTTCAATAGCCTTTCAAGTTGTTGACTGTATGTATTATGAACCTATATTTTCCTAAGCAACCAAGCTTAAACCAACCTTAAACCAGTTTCAGCAAGTAATATGCAAGGAGTATCTTAAGGATAGCAAAGAGAAGGGCAACTTCCTTAGGATAGTCTCTTAAAGTGTTTGAACTTCATATGTGTTTACTTTATTGGGATAGAAAGGATTCTGGATGACAGTGCAAAAACATGGACAAATGTGGACTACTTGATTGACAGTCCAAACATGGCTGCAGCGCCCTAACCCTAGCAATTGTATTGTCAGTGACAGATATGATTTTGACGTAAAACAGAGACACTTAGATTTTGGAGATATAACCTGGCATGTTGGCTCATATTTGTAACTTCAGCAACCTGGAAGATGAGGTAGAAGACTCCCCCTAAGTTCAGAGGCAGTCTGAGTTACATAATGAGTTCCAAGCCTTGTCTTAAAAAACAAACCAACAAATAACTAATTTTTTGATGCAACAGATCAGACTTGTGAGGTCAACCACTGACAGTTGAAGCCTAAGAATTATTCCCAATAGCATCAGCTGCTTAGATGAGTGGTGCTGACCTGTATATGCTGTGAAATACCAGACAAGATTAATAGAAGCACACACCTTCCCAGCTGACAAAGTTACATTTGTCCTTTGCTCATTTTACCTTCTAGAGATTTACAACTGTCCCAAGGAAAACAAATTAACCCCTAAGTCAATGCTAAATATGGCTTCCTACCATGCCCATGGAGCCTTGGGAAAGAAAGAGGATTACCAACTTCAGAAAATGAAGATACCAAAGCATCTCATGGAAATACTAGTCCTATTCAGGCAGTCGACTTATCAGTACACATGACTATCATAGTCTTCCTGTAACACTAAGAGACTAACAATAAAGGAAATCAAAGAACTGACAGAGTCACTAAAATTCTGCTTTGGAGAACAGTTAACTAGGGCTGTGATACTCTGCTTGCATTTCTCTATGCTCAAACTTCATCACACAGAATCAAATGAGGAGCCAGACTAAGATTCATTACTTGAGGTGCTAACTCCCTGGGGAAACTGAATGACTACTGCAGGATGGTTTCATTTCCTGAAGCTCTGGTGCATCCAGGCTTAAAACACCTACATGAAGTAAGGCATGGCAACAAAGCAGGACTAGCAGATCTGTTAGGGCCGACTTAGAAGAGCTACACCTTCAAAAGACTGGTCAAAGATTTTCACAAGCATGCCAGCTGGAATAGACAAAAGCAGTTCTTGGTAATCTGTAATCTCTCTTCTGCTTCCTTTTAATTTGGTTACCTATACCCCCTCTGGGAACACTGGCTGATGTCTTCAGGGTTGCTCTCAAATCTGGAAAGGGGTTGGTCAACATTAAGTAAAAATGATCTGAAATTCTCCTATCACTTTAAAGTTGATTCTTCCTTGACTCAATGTCTATTTTGCTATAAAATTTCAAATGTTTTCAGAGTTTTGAACAGTTTTTAATTCTGACCATTTCTATTTAAGATTTTTTTAATGTTTTTATAAAGGGACAAGGCACTGGAGATGAATACACGATCATGTTTACAACACACTTCAGACTCTTTTCTTATGTGCACAGCACTATTCTAGAATAGATCACACTAAAAGAATATCATTGGCATTGATCAACACGCTTAGTCCAATTCTGGATATCTGGTATCACTCCAAGTATCTACATCTGATGATACCCAAGGGTAACCATACTCCTGGAATAAATGTGAAAAGGAATTAGTAGTACCTAAATATAAACCGTTTATGTAAATTAAAGTGGTATTCTGATTGACTTAAAAGACAATTTAATTGCAAGGCATATTTACCTAATATCTAAGAAAATTAAAATGTTTAAAGCCTTGCCTTGTTCAAGAACTAGGAAGAATTAATGTATACTAGTTTCTAGAAGTCAAAGATTAATTTTCTAATGAAAATGTAAACTACAGGTAAAAAGATATATTCACAATATTGATATTGTTACCACTCTATTTGGCAGAAAGAACCTGAGAAAGTGAAAGCTAAAAATGAGGCAGACTGAAGTCTCTCGCAATAGCCTACCTTGTTCAGGGCATCAGACAATTTATAATCTCAATATTTTGAAGGTTAGTCAAGAACATGTGAGCAGTGTTCACTTGAGTTCATGTTGTATATAGTCCCAAGGCAAGGCCACATGGGTTTAGGCTGTATATATTCACAGGGCAAGGTAACACACATTTAGGCTGTATACAATCACAAGGACAACCTGTGCTTGAAAACAGAAACTATTCTGAGTAATAATTGTTAATATGATGTGTAAAGCAAACCTATCCCAGTTTACTACATGTGGGAGGGATGTGAAAATACATTCCAAGAACAGATGTACACTATGGAGGGACAGAGGTTCCAAACTCTTGTTTACTGGAGTTTTCTCACAAGCTCTCAGAAATCTCATGCAGCTTCATTCTGACAATCCACTGGGCAAGTATAAGACCACTACCACAGTTTTCGAGCCAAATTTGAAAGAGCTATTAAATACTGCCCAGAATGATGGACACTGGCCAGGCCCACACCTGGGATTCCCACAGAATGAGCACAAATTATGTTAGTCAAGTGCTTATAAAGGTAAAACCCACAAGGCTGCGTACTTCCCTTCTTCATCTGAACAGGGACAGGCATGCATCCTTATCTACTTCCTGCCTATGTACCTGTCACTTATATGTCAGCAGGAACATCCTGTGCAGTTGGGGCAACCAACCTTGTTTACAGAAGTGAAAACATATGGCTAGTTTTGTTATCTTACATAAACAACAGCCTTTAGCATTTCAGGAAGTTACCTGTCTTGGAGCAAGTTGGACATACAAGTTAGAGGTATTTTTGCACTACAGATCTCTTAAACACAGTAAGTAAAACTTACAACATAACTGTATCTCTCACATTTTCCCCTTGAGCTGTACCACATGTCAAATCCTTGACTCTGTGGTAGGGACTTGTTCATATTGGGATCTGGTAACCATCATCTTCCTGGCACCCAGATGGGAATTTAAACATATAGTTAAGGCATTAATGATGCAAGGGCAAACAGTAATTAGAACAAAGAAGTATTGTGTGTCATTAAGAGAAAATGCTTTCCATGCAAATTGCTTCAGAATCATTAGAGATAATCTGGCCATACCTAAAAAAGTTAGCCCCCACCCCCCAAAAATGGTAATTTCCAGTTCCTAGATAGGAACTCTGGTGTCAGGCTTTAAGAGAAAATGCTTTCCATGCAAATTGCTTCAGAATCATTAGAGATAATCTGGTCATACCTAAAAAAGTTAACAAAAAAAAAAAAATCCAGTTACTAGATAGTAACTCTGGTGTCAGCAATCACAATATGATAGGCAGATTGAGTGCTGTATCATATTGTAGAATTATTTCAGCTAATGAATCTACATGATAATAGAACTGGATCTGTTTAAGTAGGTACCTTTCCAGGTGTGCCAGTAGGCACTATAGGTAAACATTTTGTCTCCTACGCCAGGGAGTTTCTTTTTGACCTAACCTTCTAGCCTTTAGCTGAGGATACACAGTGATGCACTCCCTTTTGTATTTTCTTCTGCAAAAATGAGAACGCTGTTGTCAAGGTCCATGAGGGCTGGAATCCTAGTAAAAATCTGGGAGAGGATTCAGGCAATGGGATAGTCATCAGAAGCATCTCCTTAGCTGACCCAGATGGAGAGACAGGAACAATTCCATAGTCTGGACTGGTCCATGGCAGCTTTCAGCACTGGGTTCCAGGGATTGCAACTATTTAGAACAGTTTGTAGTCTGCAGCCAACTCCTAGATGGTGTTTGTCAGGCCAAGTGGAAACCTGCAGACAGATATAGAGTAAGAACTGAAGCCATAGTTGTGGTAGTTGGGGGAGGGGATGAGTCCCCAGACCAGGGAGAGAGCGAGACAGCATACTCTCAGGAACAGGCAGGTGGAGAGACTTACACTGTACTTATCCAGAGTCCGTTTAACCTGTGAGGGGTGGATCCAAACATTAGGACTCCCTCGGCTCCTGAAGCTTACAGGATTTTTTTTTTTTTTAGTTTACAAAAAGAGATAACATATATATTGGCATTACTACTGTTTGGAATCTCCATTGTAGACTATAACAGTTGGAATACACTCAAGCTTTCACGTCACAGCAAAAGATATGGCTTTGGGTTAAAAAGCATAAACATTCTTTTCTCTGTCCAGAGGGCTCAAGATATAGAGAATGGACAGACATATTTCTAACCCAATAAGTAAGAAACACTTTTACAACTGTATTTGAAAGCCAACAAAGGAAATTTGAAATCTTGATTTTATGAGTGATAATAATAGTCAGTGTTTTACCAGCATATCAGAACTCCATTGATCAATATCAAAACATTAAAGTTTTGATATCTTAGTGTAACAGTAGCATATAGGCAGGAGAGAAATCTGAAATGTTTTTATTACCTTAAACCATTTTCTTATACTTTACACCTGGCATTTACATACCTTAGAATACTTTCTTACACCCTCAGAACTTACATACATTTAAACCTTTTTTAAAATCCAGTTTAACATGAGATTTAACATGAGACACAAGTCATTGTTTACTGAGAGCAGTCACTGCAAAATAGTTTGTAAAAAGTTACATCTGAAACCTGTTGGCCCTTCTCGGCACTATGAGCTCTAGAAAAAGCAAGGCCTGATTTTTACATATAAAATGAACTAACAAGGTATCTGAAGCCTTGGGGAAGGATCTGTTGCTGTTGAACTGAAAACATACACTTAACCTAGCCAGCCTATCAAAAATCTGAGACAGTAAATTTCAGTAGGAAGTACAATCCAAATGGCCTCTGTATCAGTTAAAATGACAAGAGACTTACCCATTATCTAGACAGTTACTCTAGGCTCCTGTGGTCTCAATGGCTTCACTGGGGGTAGATGTCCCAGGGAAGCCTCAGTCTTTGGCCACCAGGTCCTGAAGATGGAAGACATTCCTCCTTTCCTGTGGAGGAGGAACTTGGGGGACTGGTCTGTCTTGTTTATGTAAAGTGGATCAATCAGCTGTCTGGTGTCCTACTTGCCCACAGTTGGGTAGGGTCCGGGTGATAGGCAAGGCTTGGGGCAGTACTTCTCAGTGGTTTGTGTTATCACAATCCATGTGGCATTATCTGTGCTTCATGGTCTTCTTTGGAGAATTTAAGGTTGCTACTAGAATTTGGCATTTCTGTCTGTTATGGAAAACTTTTTCCACTAAACATTTTAAATGTCATGTTCAGCTGATCTCTGAAGAGTTTGAGGACCACAATCAGTTAAGAATATCAGAGGTAGACAAAATTTGTTTTCACTTTATATTCAGTTACTAGCTTTATGCTTTGCTAGCTAAGATTTTGTATTTATTTACTATCTTCAGGATTTATCTTGAAAAGACATACAGGAGGCTGACGTTAGCCATTGTAAACGAATTATATAACAGTTCATATAAGTTAGTAACTTTTATACAAAAGATTTTAGGATTTGAAGCTTTAACTATGTTAAGTTTGAACCTTACAAAAATAAAAAAATTCTGAATTGCAGCTCTTTTAGTATCAAAATAAAACTTTAAATCATAAATGTTGAATTGAACTCAGGACCTCTGGAGGAACAGTTGGTACTCTTAATCGCTGAGCCATCTCTCCAGCCCAGACTGCCTGAGTGGAATCTCAGTGCAGAAATTGTGCTTGCGGGCGGCGGCGGCGGCGGCAGTAGCAGTGGCTGCTCCAGCTGAAGGGCCATCAGCGGTGGAACCAAGGCGACACAGGGTCCAGTTAGGCCCTGCGCCCACGACCACTGACCTTCGCTGACCAGCCGGGCGGCAAGCAACTGCGGTTCTGCGGAGCCTTTAGCTGCACGGAAGCCACTTCAGAACTCGGCTTCCCGCCAGTCAGGAGAGACTCACCTCCATCTTGATCCCGGGCTCCAGAGATCGGTCAGACTGAGGTACACAAACATAATCCTAGGCCCAACACCCCAGGGGTCTGAGCCAGACGGGCGTTGGCCTGCACCCAGGCCCTGGGCTGTTCGAGTGGCCATCGGGGCGCCAACCCAGCCAGGAGTTTTTTTTGCCCCGGCCGGCGCACACGCCGCCATTTTGCCTACAGGAGCCAGAGTGCTCGGGAGGGCAGAGACTGCTAACAAGCATAGCCTGAGGCTAACAAAACGGGGGTCTAGGCCCCAAAAGGCACAGGACTGACCCCAAGAACTGGGCGGCTTGGTGGGCCATCTGTGTGTCAACCGGCCCAGGAGGTTATTAGCACAACAGACTCTCCCGGTGCTTTCGGGGAGCGCGGACGCGCACGCCCGCCATCCGGGTCACCTGGCGGACCCAAATAACAGTCATAGCCCTAGGGGAACTTTGCTCGGACCTTGGCCTCCCAGGCGTTTGCCTGGACTCAGGGCCCGGGCGACAAGGCTAACCTAGTGTGCGCCAGCCCGGTTGGGGAAATCGGCTGCCCAGCGGAGTGAGCGGAGCACAGGGGAGGTCACAGCAACATTCACCTTCAGAGCTCCCTGTGGGTGCACACATGTTCCACCTGGTCCACAGACACAATCTGGGGCAAGGCCTCAGGCAGAAGCCCCTAGCTCAACTCTCTCCGCTTCAGATCAGCCTGGGTGGCCGCCACATCTCCAGGTCCCTCAAGAGGCTAGTGGGGGCTTCCGGGCGGCCAGCTGGGAGAAGTCGGTGTGCTCCAATAAATCCTGCGGGCCCCAGCGGGAGCCTTCAGGTGCCTGCTTCGGGATCTGAACAGCCTGGACAACAGCACCCTGTCTACAGGCAGTGCAGAGTGTAAGCTGTGCACCAGAGGCCAACGGGGAAGGGGCAGCTTGCACTGGTGAGTCCAGCACTGACAAGACCAAGTAACACCAGTGAGAGCTAGATGGCAAAAGGCAAACGCAGGAACGTCACTAACAGAAATCAAGGCAATATGGCAACATCTGAACCAAATTCTCCTCTACCAGCAAGTCCTGGATACCCCATCACACCAGTAAAACAAGATTTGGATTTAAAATCACTGGTCATGATGCTGGTACAGGAACACATGAAGGACATTCAGGAGAAAATGGATCAAAAGTTAGAAGCCCTTGCAAGGGAAACACAAAAATCATTGAAAGAAATCCAGGAGAATACAAAAGCCAACAAGGAGGAAATGCAAAAAACACTTAAAGAAATACAGGAGAACTTTGGTCAACAGGCTGAGGTCATGAAAGACGAAACACAAAAATCTCTTAAAGAAATACAGGAGAACTTTGGTCAACAGGCTGAGGTCATGAAAGAAAAAACACAAAAATCTCTTAAAGAATTACAGGAAAGCACAAACAAGCAAGTGAAGGAGCTAAGCAAAACCATCCAGGATCTAAAATCAGAAGTAGAAACAACTAAGAAAACTCAAAAGGAGACAACTTAGGAGATAGAAAGCCTTGGGAAGAAATCAGGGGACAGAGATGCAAATATCAACAACAGAATACAAGAAATAGAAGAAAGAATCTCAGATGCTGAAGATTCCATAGAAACCATGGACTCAACAGTTAAAGAAAACGCAAAATGC
This sequence comes from Apodemus sylvaticus, assembly GCF_947179515.1. Taxonomy (NCBI): domain Eukaryota; kingdom Metazoa; phylum Chordata; class Mammalia; order Rodentia; family Muridae; genus Apodemus; species Apodemus sylvaticus. The sequence continues at coordinate 47,318,784 of NC_067485.1, forward strand.
AAAAAGCTTGTAACCCAAAATATCCAGGAAATCCAGGACACAATGAGAAGACCAAACCTAAGGATTATAGGCATAGATGAGAGTGAAGATTTACAACTTAAAGGGCCAGCAAATATCTTCAATAAAATTATGGAAGAAAACTTCCCTAACCTAAAGAGAGAGATGCCCATGAATATACAAGAAGCCTACAGAACTCCAAACAGACTGGACCAGAACAGAAATACTTCCCGTCACATAATAATCAAAACACCAAATGTTCTAAACAAAGAAAGAATATTAAAGGCTGTAAGAGAAAAAGGCCAAGTAACATATAAAGGAAGACCTATCAGAATCACAGCAGACTTTTCACCTGAGACTATGAAGGCTAGAAGGTCCTGGGCAGATCTCATGCAGACTCTAAGAGAACACAAATGCCAACCAAAACTACTATATCCAGCAAAACTCTCAATCACCATAGATGGAGAAACTAAGATATTTCACGACAAAACCAAGTTCACCCAATATCTATCCACAAACCCAGCCCTAAAAAGGATAATAGGAGGACAACACCAATACAAGGAGGGAAACTTCACCCTGAAAAAAGCAAGATAGTAACCTTTCATCAAACCCAAAAGAAGTTAAGCAATCAAATTTAAAAAATAACGTCAAAAATGATAGGAAGTAACAATCACTATTCCTTAATATCTCTTAACATCAATGGACTCAATGCCCCAATAAAAAGACACAGACTAACTGACTGGATACGTAAACAGGACCCTACATTTTGCTGCTTACAGGAAACACACCTCAGGGTCAAAGACAAACACTACCTTAGAGTAAAAGGCTGGAAGACAATTTTACAAGCAAATGGTCTCAGGAAACAAGCTGGAGTAGCCATTTTAATATCAGATAAAATTGACTTTCAACCCAAAGTCATCAAAAGAGACTCTGAGGGACACTTCTTGCTGGTCAAAGGAAAAATACAACAAGAAGAACTCTCAATCCTGAACATCTATGCTCCAAATGCAAGGGCACCCTCTTTCATAAAAGAAACTTTATTAAAACTCAAAGCACACATTGCACCTAACAAAATAATTGTGGGTGACTTCAACACTGCACTTTCCTCAATGGACCGATCAGGAAAACAGAAACTAAACAAGGACACAATGAAACTAATTGAAGCTTTGGACCAATTAGATTTAACTGATATATATAGAACATTCTATCCTAAAACAAAAGAATATACCTTTTTTTCAGCACCTCATGGTACCTTCTCCAAAATCGACCATATAATTGGTCACAAGACAGACCTCAACAAATATAAGAAGATAGAACTAATCCCATGCCTCCTATCTGATCACTATGGAATAAAAGTGGTCTTCAAAAGCAACAGAAACAACAGAAAACCCACATACACGTGGAAATTGAACAATACTCTACTCAATGACACCTTGGTCAAGGAAGAAATAAAGAAAGAAATTAAAGACTTTTTAGAACACAATGAAAATGAAAACACAACATACCCAAATCTATGGGACACAATGAAAGCAGTGCTAAGAGGAAAACTCATAGCCCTGAGTGCCTCCAAAAAGAAAATGGAGAGAGCATACATTACCAACTTAATGACACACCTGAAAGCCCTAGAACAAAAAGAAGCTATTTCACCCAGGAGGAGTAGAAGGCAGGAAATCATCAAACTCAGGGCCGAAATCAATCAAGTAGAAACAAAGAGAACCATACAAAAAATCAACAAAACCAGGAGCTGGTTCTTTGAGAAAATCAACAAGATAGATAAACCCTTAGCCAGACTGACCAAAGGGCACAGAGAAAGTATCCAAATTAACAAACTTAGAAATGAAAAGGGAGACATAACAACGGAAACTGAGGAAATCCAAAAAATCATCAGATCCTACTACAAGAGCCTGTACTCAACACAACTGGAGAATCTGGAGGAAATGGACAATTTCCTTGACAGATACCAAATACCAAAATTAAATCAGGACCAACTAGACCATCTAAACAGTCCCATAAAGCCTAAAGAAATAGAAGGAGTCATAGAAAGTCTTCCAACCAAAAAAAGCACAGGACCAGATGGTTTCAGTGCAGAATTCTACCAGACCTTCAAAGAAGAGTTAACACCAATACTCTTCAAACTATTCCACAAAATAGAAACAGAAGGAACACTACCCAATTCCTTCTACGAAGCCACAATTACGCTGATACCAAAGCCACACAAAGATCCAACAAAGAAAGAGAACTTCAGACCAATTTCCCTTATGAACATCGATGCAAAAATACTCAATAAAATTCTTGCCAACCGAATCCAAGAACACATCAAAACGATCATCCACCATGATCAAGTAGGCTTTATCCCGGGAATGCAGGGTTGGTTCAATATACGGAAATCCATCAATACAATCCACTACATAAACAAACTCAAAGAACAAAACCACATGGTCATTTCATTGGATGCTGAAAAAGCATTTGACAAAATTCAGCATCCTTTCATGCTTAAAGTCTTGGAGAGAACAGGAATTCAAGGCCCATACCTAAACATAGTAAAAGCAATATACAGCAAACCGGTAGCCAGCATCAAACTAAATGGAGAGAAACTTGAAGCAATCCCACTGAAATCAGGGACCAGACAAGGCTGCCCCCTTTCTCCTTATCTTTTCAATATTGTACTTGAGGTACTAGCTCGGGCAATTCGACAACATAAGGAGGTCAAAGGGATACAAATTGGAAAGGAGGAAGTCAAACTATCATTATTTGCAGACGACATGATCGTCTACCTAAGTGACCCAAAGAACTCCACTAGAGAGCTCCTACAGCTGATAAACAACTTCAGCAAAGTGGCAGGTTACAAAATCAACTCAAGCAAATCAGTGGCCTTCCTATACTCAAAGGATAAGCAGGCTGAGAAAGAAATTAGGGAAATGACCCCCTTCACAATAGCCACAAACAGTATAAAGTATCTTGGGGTGACTCTTACCAAACATGCGAAAGATCTGTATGACAAGAACTTCAAGACTCTGAAGAAGGAAATGGAAGAAGACCTCAAAAAATGGGGAAAACCTCCCATGCTCATGGATCGGTAGAATCAATATAGTTAAAATGGCCATTTTGCCTAAAGCACTATACAGATTCAATGCAATACCCATCAAAATCCCAACTCAATTCTTCACAGAGTTAGAAAGAGCAATTATCAAATTCATCTGGAACAACAAAAAACCCAGGATAGCTAAAACTATTCTCAGCAACAAAAGAAAATCTGGGGGAATCAGTATCCCTGACCTCAAGCAATACTACAGAGCAATAGTGTTAAAAACTGCATGGTATTGGTACAGTGACAGGCAGGAGGATCAATGGAACAGGATTGAAGATCCAGAAATGAACCCACACACCTATGGCCACTTGATCCTCGACAAAGAGGCTGAAAACATCCAATGGAAAAAAGATAGCCTTTTCAACAAATGGTGCTGGTTCAACTGGAGGTCAGCATGCAGAAGAATGCGAATTGATCCATCCTTGTCTCCTTGTACTAAGCTCAAATCCAAATGGATCAAGGACCTCCACATAAAGCCAGACACTCTGAAGCTAATAGAAAAGAAACTGGGGAAGACCCTTGAGGACATCGGTACAGGGAGAAAGTTTCTGAACAGAACACCAATAGCGTATGCTCTAAGAGCAAAAGTTGACAAATGGGACCTCATAAGGTTACAGAGTTTCTGTAAGGCAAAGGACACCATCAAGAGGACAGATCGGCAACCAACAAATTGGGAAAAGATCTTCACCAATCCTACATCAGATAGAGGGCTAATATCCAATATATATAAAGAACTCAAGAAGTTAGACTCCAGAAAACCGAACAACCCTATTAAAAAATGGGGTACAGAGTTAAACAAAGAATTCTCACCTGAAGAACTTCGGATGGCGGAGAAGCATCTTAAAAAATGCTCAACTTCATTAGTCATTAGGGAAATGCAAATCAAAACAACCCTAAGATTTCATCTTACACCAGTCAGAATGGCTAAGATTAAAAATTCAGGAGACAGCAGGTGTTGGAGAGGGTGCGGAGAAAGAGGAACACTCCTCCACTGCTGGTGGGGTTGCAAATTGGTACAACCACTCTGGAAAGCAGTCTGGCGGTTCCTCCGAAAACTGGGTACCTCACTTCCAGAAGATCCTGCTATACCACTCCTGGGCATATACCCAGAGGATTCCCCACCATGTAATAAGGATACATGCTCTACTATGTTCATAGCAGCCCTATTTATAATTGCCAGATGCTGGAAAGAACCCAGGTATCCCTCAACAGAAGAGTGGATACAAAAAATGTGGTATATCTACACAATGGAGTACTATTCAGCCATTAGAAACAATGAATTCATGAAATTCTTAGGCAAATGGATGGAGCTAGAGAACATCATACTAAGTGAGGTAACCCAGACTCAAAAGGTGAATCATGGTATGCACTCACTAATAAGTGGTTATTAACCTAGAAAACTGGAATACCCAAAACATAATCCACACATCAAATGAGATACAAGAAGAAAGCAGGAGTGGTCCCTGGTTCTGGAAAGACTCAGGGAAACAGTATTTGGCAAAACCAGAACGGGGAACTGGGAAGGGGTGGGAGGGAGGACAGGGGAAGAGAAGGGGGCTTACGGGACTTTCGGGGAGTGGGGGGGCTAGAAAAGGGGAAATCATTTGAAATGTAAATAAATTATATCGAATAAAAAAAATGGGGTACACACCTAAAAAAAAAATCATAAATGTTGTCCATGGGGAAAATGGCAACTTTGTTTTCTTGGTCCTTTTATACTATACTATTACAGAATATCACAGTTTCTTGTATGATGCAGCTTATCAAAACATCTAAAGCTTAACAAGTTAGTAAAGACCTAGGTTAGACCCACATTCTTGAATCAGTTTCTGTTGACCAGAATAGACCATAGGTAAGGAGAGACATTCTATGGAGTCTTTGCCACATTGCTTTGGTCATTGTCACACTGCATCATAAGATAGGAATATCCCAGTTTCTGGTGTTTAGTGTTTAGTGCCTATAGCTGTGGCCCTAACTCTTTACCCTTTTATTTATTTACATTTAAGATTACATATTAATAAATATATCTTAACATACACTATTTTATAAACTTAAAAATTTCCATAAATAGTTAAAGAAAAATCTACCTTTTTCATTTCAAATTTCTGTAAACTCTGAAATTTCCTTTAAAAAAATTAAAATCTCAACTGTGGGCTTCTGCAATATCAAACATAAAGAACTCTTTTTCAACTGAAGTGTGAAGAAACAGGACACAATCCCAATTTGGAAAAGGCAAAACCGAACTCAAACCATGCAAACCACTCAGTGCTAGGATTCACACTCTTTCCCAAGGCACTGGGGAAAGCCCCTCTGGTCCTGCCCCAGGCAGCACACACAGCCTGTCTTTTAGGGCTCATCTGGTTCCGTTTCATCATGGCTCTTGTTTCTGGTGGCCATCAATGGCACTGGCCTTTCCAAAACTGCTGCGGTCCCTATCCTGGGCTCTCTTTAGGAACTCCAACCCTGCCACACAGTGCCAAGTCTCAGTTACGCTCCAGGACCATTTCATGCCTTTAAAGCCAATACTACTTGGGTGACTCTTTCATTATAGAGTTTGGCTCTCAGCATGAGGTTCATTCTTGTATATAAACACATAGAGGTGCAGCTTTAATACCTTATAAAACAAGCATTGTTTTTAAATCTTATCTTTCAAAACCTCTGTTCTTACTTGCATTAAGGACAAGCACTGTCTTACAAAAATCCATCCTAATCTAAGATATCTTGGAGACCTGTTGTTGCCTCCTTGATTGGTTTATACCATGTGGTCACCTTTAGCCAAGATGGTGATGAAATCACATGACATACACCCTCTCCAACCCTAGCAAATATGGCTACTGGACACTTGGCCATCTCAATGCTGATAGGGGGCAGGGGCTAAGATAGCAGCAAACCATATGTTACTTATATCCCAGATGGCATCAAACCATCTAGTTCCTTTAAAATTACTCATATATAGATTTTTAACTATTACCCCTGTGTTACAAGTTTTAAGTTAACTTTTTTGTTACAGATATTATAGAACTTAACTATATCCAATAGACTTACAGATATTGAAGTCCAGGAATTTCATATAATTCACAAATCTTACAAATCTTGGGATAGGGCTTATATTTTAGCAAAAGTTTTAGACAGTTAAGTGAAACCAATAGTCCATTTTTTATGAGTTCTTTTTAAAGATTTATTATATATATTATACACAGTCCATTTTTATGAGTTTAAAATGATTTATTATATATTATATAATAATATATAATATATACATATATATACATATACACATATATTTGTATATATACATATATGTGTGTATTTATATATGTACATATTACATATATATATATATATATATATATATATATATATGAATACACAGTAGCTGTCTTCAGACATGCCAGAAGAGGGCATCAGATCCCACAATAGTTCCTTGTGAGCTGCCAGGTGGTTGCTGGGAATTGAACTCAGGACTTCTGGAAGAGCAGTCAGTGCTCTTAACCATTGAGATATCTCTTTAGCCCCAATACTCAATTTTTAAAGTAGTTCTGTTTTGCTTTCTTTTCTTTATCATAGAATCAGGTGGCTCTTCTGACAAAGGACATAGAGAAAACTTTTAAATAAGCATGCTTGGGTATAGAGAAGAGAGAGCTGCAACCCAACCCCAGAGCCAGCATTTCACTAAAGTAGAACAACCTAAAACAACTATAATATTATCTGTACCTAGACGATGTTTAAATCTCTGCTAAACTGAATCCAGTGACCAGAATGGTTAGCGATAAATTCTGAACTCTGGCAGTCAAAGCAGCCATAACAAGTGAATTTAGTGGTGGTGGCTGGTGGCTTGCAGCAGCAGGGAGAGCAAAAACAAAATCAATAAACATAAAACACAGAAAGCTCTGCTACACAAAGGGCATCAGCCAGAAACAGAACACGTGCTGGCCACCATCATCCACATATCCAGCTGAGCCTGACCCAGATCCATCTAGGCTCCCATGGTTGAAATAAAGCTTATGGGCATACCACAAAACAGAAACCCGTCTACAACACACAAAACAGACAGACAAAAAGTTTCCAAACTTCCAAAACCAGGTGGACAGGTGATGTCCTGCTTTTCGCCCTGGATGGAAGAGTGTTTGGGTGCCGTTGCCCCCGCCCCTCTCTGCTCCAGATCAGGATCCCACAGAACAGAACCATACTCTGACTTACCAGGAGAAGCCTCAGTAGTGCCTGCAGCTTTGCACATCATGGCAGTTCACTTTGGTAGTATGCAAAACTGAAAGCATTCCTTGGAGCTCTGGAATATCTCGAGCCATAGACCTCTTAAGGAAGGCCTGGAGTCTGGGAATGAAACTACAGCTTTAAAATTTGGGTAGGTTGTCTGATTTGCTGGACCTCCAGAACATATTAATCCTATTAAGTGAGAATAAGAGTACTACCACAATTTTTGAGCCAAATTTGAAGCAGGTTTTATTAAATACTGGACTGGATAATGGATACTGGCCAGGCCCATACCCAGGATTCCCAGAAAATGGCCACAATAATGTAAGTCAATTGCTTATAGGGGCAAAACCCACATAGCTATGTATTTCCTGCCTTTATCCAATCAGGGGCAAGCATACGTCCTGATGTACTTCCTGCCTATGGACCTCTCACATACATGTGATTAAGAACATCCTGTGCAGTTGAGGCCAGCAACCTTGTTTACAGAAGTGAAAGCCATGATTTGTTGTCTTCCATGAACCACAGCTCTCAGAACTCCAAGAAATCATCTGTCCCTGGTCAAGCAAACTTTCAGATTAGAAGCATTTTTGTTTTATAGATTTCTTATGCACAATAATTAAAACTTAAAGCATAACTTCAGCCCTCACAATTCCTGGACCATGGTCTAATACAATGTATTTGAGATGAAGAACTCAGAAAGCCTTACGAAAAAGGCAGATAACATAATTAAAGAGTAAGCAAAAAACTTTGACAGATACTGACAAAAAAATACGAATAGTCTTAGTATATAAACTCATTTTTATGTAGAAAATGCAAGTTAAACCTACATTATGATACTTATAAATATAGATGTGTCAAAGATGAAAAGAAATACAAAAGATCACAACTGAAAATATTATCTGTCGAAATATTGAGCCACTATATGTTTTCCTTGTTTGTGGATGTGGAAATTGATGAATCCAAAAACTTATTGGGAAATATAGATCACTGCTAAACATGTATTTATATCCTGAGGCACAGTGATACAACACTTCTTATATTCCAAGATCAAATGTATATTTAAAGGTACCAATGACAAGGTCTAAGAGTACCCACAGCAGTATCATTGTGATTACTACAAACATTCAATTACCTAATGTTGAGTAAGAGTAAAATGAACAAAATTTGAAATTGTAAACAAAACTGAGAGTGGATAAATTACCATAACATTTAAATATGTATTAATAGTACATAGTGTTTTTTAATTATTTTCCTTATTGTTTAGATAAAATATAACACAGAAAGTAAGTTAAGGAAAGATTCATTTGGGCTTACATTTAGGGTCCTATCCGACATGGCAGAAAAGGCACAGTGGCAGGACTGTGAGGTGTATGATCAGATATATCCACAGTCTGGAAACACATCAACACAGATGCAGCTACTCAGCTAATATCTCCATTTTACTTGTTCTGGGACCGCAGAATATGAGTGAGGTGGCTTTAGAGTAGGTTTCCCACCTCAATTAACACAACCTAGAAACTTACATGGACATGCCCAGACATGTCTTCCCGATGATTATAGATTGTGTGAAGCTGATAATAACAGGTATCAAAAAAAAAAAAAAAAAGGAGCCTTGGAGTATGTTCTTTGTATGCATACAAAAGTCTGACCGCAGGGGAAACTAATCACAGTGACAGTATTAGGATAATTGTATGTAGTGTTTTCATTACTAAGTGGAGGGCATCTGCATTACAGTGGTCATACAAGTTGCTTCACCTTGTCACCCAAATCATTGTATACAAGACCCCTGCACTTAGTTTGAATATATACACACACCCTAACCCTAGTTTTTCTCATTGCTCATCGATTTAAAAACAACAACAACAACAAAAGCTTGCATATTATTTCTCTTTCAAAGGATGGCAAACATGATTATTTAAATTTTATGGGTGGAAATGAACTTTGTAGCGACACTAGGAGCCCTTATCAGAAGCATCTACAACTACGATTGAAGATGTATGCCTGAGATCTAGTCTGTTCTTTTGATGTCATCTGCACCATAAGCAGGACTTGGACAGAAGAAGAAAATGCATTCACACATGTTTAAGGTAGCATTTCTCTTACTAGTAATTAAAAAAACAAACAAACTGTATGTTTAAGGGCACAGAAATGGCGAATTATATCTATTGGTGCATTCAAAAGCAATGAGGCACATTTAAGGATAGATGAAGAACTGAACTTGAGTGTTAAATATTTTCATGTCAATGCACAGAAAGGACCCATCACACAATTGGTGTATAAAAACAGGTTTCACCCAACTCGTACTGTTCGAAATTTTGCATGTATATAAATTCACATTTGTAATTTAAACATTATAAAAGCGATTAAATGACTTTATAAGAGTATCTATTGTAAATACTATTATTAATTTTCTCTAACTGGCTGAGCATCTTCAGAACTCATAGTGCCATTTTATCTTCCTTTGTACTCTTGTATTTAAGGACGTAACTGTACCGTCTAGTGGAAAAAACCAAAAACATCACTTTTGTGCCAAATTTCGTGTATAACAATTAAGCAAATACAGTAATTATCAGTAAGACACAGGCATTACTCAGTGGGAGTGTAGAAAGAAAGCTTCCTGTGTAAGACTGTGCTGATTCAGACTTATGGTAGTGTCCTAGAATAGACAAGTTCTTCGTGGATAGCTGAGACCAAGGGGTCAGGGCCTGAAATCCACTCCCAGAGTTACCCCCTCACAGGCTGCAGCCTAATCCCTATAAAGAGACTACGAGAGAGTAGCTTTCAGTAGAATTCCACAGGAAGGTGAAACCCACTAAACCCGGCTGTTTGAAGCTGGATAGCTTACCAGGCTTTGGAGGCGCGGCTAGTCCTAGGCCCGCCCACTTCCCCCTTTTTGAGCCACCTATTGGTCTTCCCAAGACAGACAGTTCTGCAAACCAACCCGCATCTCCTCTGCCAGCATTCACGGTTCCTGCAAGAGGCAGCGTCTTTGCGTGACCAGCGTGTTGATGTCACGGACAGGGTCCCGCCCTGCAGCCCCGCCCCAGCCCCGCCGGCGGGGACCGCGGAGCCGTGTCTGCAGGCCAGCGGGCGGCTCCTGCCGCGGAGGAGGTAGGCTGTCTTCCCGCGCCCTGCTGGGCAGGTCGCGAAGCCCAATGCCTGAGGTTCCGGGGTTCGCCGAGCTCCCCAGACCTGGCCGGGGCCGCGGGGCCTGTGGGTGCTGCCGCGGATCGCGGCGGAGCGCGGGAGGGAAGCCGGCCCCGGGCCCACTCCCACCCTCACTGGGGGCAGGTGGTCCAGCCTCGGCCCCATGACTTGCACCCCCATCAAGACCAAGGTGACATGCGGTTGTAGATGGGCAGGTACTGTCTGTTACTGGCCTTGTGCCTTCGTCAAGAAAATCCCTGATATAACAAAACAAAACGAAAATTAAAGCATGAGTCATGAATGTTCTAGCCATGGTTTCAGCTCTCCGCTTTGCCCACTCATCCTACCTTTAGTTTTAAAAATCTCAGTGGGACTCGTTTTCTTCCTCTTCTAGTTGGAACATGGGTGGACATTGTGGAACTTTTCTTAGTGTTCTCCTAATATGGCAGTTGTAAAGGCATTTGTCTCTATTCACAGATGGAATCCATCACTTGATCCAGTACTAGTTTCGGTTAAGGTTAGTAAGGTTGAATGAACACTGTAACAGATCTGACTTCTCAGTGTACTGGAGTCACTATATCAAGTCCCGCCTGAAGTTTTTGTTTAAGGGTCCTACTAGTAATTCCCATCTGTGCTTCATCTGTCCATCATCCACTTCTAGAGTAAGATATGATGACAAAGAGCAATTTACAGTATTTACAGTATTTTGGCTGTATCCATGCATAAGTAAAATGCTAGATAATCATGCCCATGAAGGGACAGTGTATACTGTGCCCCTTCTACATAATAGTCATACATATGTAATGTTTTGTATTGTAAAGAAGAATACATTTTTCTTTGAGATCTTCCTGTCTCAAACATGAACTTTTAAAGATTGCATTATCAAATGCATTAAAGAAATGGAATTAAAACTGCTCCAAGGACCTATCTTCTCAGGATAGTGATTATCATTTGGATTTAATTATTAGACAGTTTGTTTATATGATGCCACATGCTTTCTAGGTGTTGGAAATTGAGTATTGAACACTAGATAAAGTCTCTGCCCTGAAATTCCTTTGATTTTGGTGAAATAGAATATATGTACAAATAAAAACATGATTTTAGATAGGAATGAATGCTAGAAAATCTGTCAGTAAGGCACACTGGTGTGGCTGTGGTGTGGTATCTGGGAAAATGTCCCTGAAGAGGTGATACTTGGGATGAGATCTGAATGTTTAGAGTGATCCAGTCAGGGGAAGAGCAGGAAGTGTCCAGTTACAGTGCGAAGGCAGGGAAGAGCATAGTGTGAGGAGAGTCCAGCAGAGCCTGTCTGTAATGGTGGGATAGTGAGGTGGCTGAGCTGACCTGGGTTGGGCAATGCCGGGAAGGAACAGGAATCATGTAGAAGGAACAGGCGCCCTTGTGGAAGTGCAGACTTCAGATTCCTTTAGAGGCACTCATAAACTCTCAGCAGCTTTCTATTTATTTTGATTATGAAATCATTAATCATTGTATATTTTTCTCGTGGGGGGTCCTCTTAAGGAAGAATGGCTCTCTGTTCCCTGGCACTGTATCCCACAGTTATTTTTCTTTTCATTGCTGCTATATGCAAGACTCAAATCCTCTGCTTATCTTCTGCTCTAGCTTTTATCCCCTTACTTCCAGCTGTCAGTCATTTCCAGGACAGTGTTTACCTGCTTTCCTTTTGGAAAGCACTGGCAGGCAGTCCCTGCTCTGTCCAAACAAGTGCTGAGAAAGTGAACCGGTAAGTAGGTGAGCCTTACCTATTAGCACTTGGATGTCTAAGGATTACTCTGTCTTTATGTAGTTCCTGCAGTTTTCTGGGCGTGGCATAGGAATTCTCTTCCTTCAGGCAATGCACATACTAAACTTTTCATCAGTGAAAAAAATACACAGTAAGTTACCTCAGCTAGACTGGTGGAGGCCATTAACCTTTCTCCAAGTCCACTTCACCATGCTCCACCTCTTCTCTCTGAAGCAAGGAGCAGGATCCACAGGTTGATGATGTTTCTGATTTGGTTCCTGGTATTGCATTTAGTAACTCATGTGTTGGACCTTTTCAGTGGAGAAGGGGCTCTGTAACTATAGATATGCAGCATTTTCTAAAATTCAGTATATAAAATGCTGCCAAGAATGCCAAATGCTTATTTCCAAATTTGCACACTAGTCCTCTTTCTTTCTTTCTTCCTCTCTTCCTTTCTTTCTTTCTTTCTTTCTTTCTTTCTTTCTTTCTTTCTTTCTTTCTTTCTTTCTTTCTTTCTTTCTTTTTCTTCCTTCCTTCTTTTCTTTTCTTTCTTTCTTTCTTTCTTTCTTTCTTTCTTTCTTTCTTTCTTTCTTTTGTTCTATTTCCTTCTTGAAAATCCCATAGCAAAGAGTGTCTGTATATATCAAAGTACAGCACATTGTGGGTACAGCCTGGGTTTTAGAAACTAAACTCATGTTTTCAAAGTTATAGGAGATCATTTCAAAGATGGGGCAATGTTTTTCTTTGGACTAAAAGCTCTTTTAGGTTTTTTTTTTTCCTTTTTTCTGAAGAAATGTATGTCAGCACTTTCCACACATCCTTCCTTTTTGTTAGAAGGCTATCATTTGTAAATGACTTCAGTGGGGCACTACATGTAGCTTGTCAGTGATCCCAGTACAGTTTTGCACCTGGCCTGTCAGTGACTCCCAGTACGTTGGGGCACACTTGTAATACCAACTGTATGCAAAGCTCTGGGAGGGGAAGTCCCAAATTGTAGGCCAGCCTGGGCATAATAAGACCCTGTCTCCTGATTAAAAAAAAAAAATAAGAAGGCAGGATTGTAGCTCAGGGAAAGAATGCCTGAGCAGACCTGTGTTCAATTCCCAGTTCCTCTGAGACAATTTTAATTAAAGTTGTAATTTTTAGAAATATTTGAAATGTAAAAGTTGTTAACTATTTTTCTAGCCTGATCTTATTCTTAGATATGAGGTAGTAAGGCATGTGATTTGCTGATTCTTTGTTTCTTGTAGCAAGTAGAGTTTTTCCATGATTGAGGAAGCGCTTGGGTCAACTCAGTGATGTAATTTGTTTTCTCATGCTACTTTAAAAAGGTAGAAGCCAGTTTATAAACTTTATATGGTTGAGAAACCAGTTTGGTATATGGTTGAGAAATAGTGTCGGTTGTCCTAAATTTTAAAAAGAACCATTAGTTGTAAGGTTCTCTTATTCAAAGAACTATATTAGATTAACAACAGTAAAGTTATAAAACTTAAAATCAGTAGGTTAATTTGCTATTGCCTGCCCTTTGAGCTGCTGTCAAGATGGAAATTGCGTTTCATAGCTTTAAAATGCTGTAAATGGAATTCTTAAATGTCAGAAGATCTTTACATTTATGCAAAAGAGCTTTTTCTATTGATCTCAAAATATCAAAACTATGGTTTTTTGTCTCACTGTCTGGAAGGATGTTCAGGCAGCTGATGCCCACATTCTTAGAGATCTAGGCTATCTCTCTGCATCAGCTGTTCCCTTGTAGGCATCTGGGCTGTCTACTCATGGTGAGTCCTGCGTCCAAACAGGGACCTGACCACTTCTGTGCCTCTGCTGTGTTCTGCATGATGATGACCAGAGCTGAAACTGTGTCTCAGAGTCTACCCCTATGTTGGACCCTCTCAATAACACATTTATTTCTCTTCTTCTGTTGATGGGAGCTTTCTCTTTTCCCAGAACCTTTGGAACACGCTCTCTGCGACATGTTTTATCTTGATTCCTTTGTTCATGTGTTGCCATAGATGCACCCTCAGATCTGCGCTGGCTAAAGTTTAAAAGACTTCATCTGCATTGTCCGTGGTGTAGACGGGGCAGTGTTGAGCCTTCTAGTTTTATTTGCATGTTCATTACCATCTTTGCAAGAAGTGCTGGTAAGCTTTTCTTGGCTTTGATTGTACAGAACTGTCTTCCTGTTCCATCTTGGGTCTGACATAGTCTCCAGCAGGTCTCTTTTGAGAATCTTAAGTCTTTAGATGTAAATGTTGGAGCACATTACTCTCTGAACTCACTGAAAAGGTCGTGTTAAAATAGTTGTAATCATTAATATTGTTAATATTATAGATGGAGAAGCTGGGGTCTAGAGAGACTGGCCTTGGGCTCGAGGCCACTTACCTGGCCTGGTCAGCATTGGTCAGCTTTTGCTGCACTTCAGAACTCCTGGCAAGCACATTAATCACAGACTTTCTGGTTGTTTCCTTTCTTTGTGCACAGATTTAGATATAGAAGATCCTTCTTTTCTTGTGGTAAATGGTGGCGACCAGAGCCTCAGTTCTCACCAGGGTTTTGACTCAGGCTGTGTAAGTCAGGAGGGTCTTCCTGGTCAGGAGCTGGATTGGAGTTGGTTTTCTATGCTGAGTTTGAAACGTGTCTCTTCTGTTTTTTAGAGTTTCACAAGGTCCACCCCTCCCCACAATGTTTTGTGACTAGTTAATCTTCAGTTTGTTAAATGCATGGTTTTGATTAGAGCTTTTAAAGTTGAAGCAGTTATACATTTCTTGTATCTTATATCTCTTTAGAAAATAGACTTTTCAAATATTTCATGTCATTGAGTATTATAGTACACTCTATAAAAATATTTTAGAAAAATAAATTACATAATTTGTTGAATTAGTCACTTCCTGTTTGTTGATTTTTAATAATGCAGAATCAAGTAATTCCAGTAACATTTTTCTCTTTAACTTATTTTCAACATTTTTTTTAAAAGTCTGTGTGTTTGTGAATATGTGTTAGAGTCTGGCTGTCTGCACCTGTATGTGTAGGCCCCTGAAGAGTTCAGAAGAGAGCATCACATTGGTTCCCTAGGAGCTAGAGGCAAAGTGTTTGTTAGCCACTCCCAGCAGAACGGAATTCATGTCTTCTGCAGAGGCATCTTCTGCTCTTGATGCTGTGTGATTCTTTGGCTTCCAGTGCTATTCTGCTGTCCCTATGATGTTGTAAACTCATCAAAGGGAACCGCAGCTCTTGAGGTGTAAGAAGTTTCTCCAGCAGAGGTAAAGTCACCAAGCCAGGACTCGCTCTGTTGTTGTTGCTAGTAATTAGCACAGATTTCTGTGTCCAGAGGTATCCTGTTGGCCTGTGTTAGGGTTTCCCATCCTCAGCACCACTGACATATTGGACTAGAAAAGTCTTTGTTATGGGGGCTTTGCATGGTAGCCCTAGACAGACAACTATATGGCAAGTGCCTGGCTGTGAGCCCATTGGACTCCCTAATGAATGCCCTGTCCCATTGGGAACATATTGTCATTATTCTCCAGAGCTCGCTCTAAGTTAGGTTGCAGTATTATTGACCCTATTTTGCAAAACATAGAAAGGATGAGTAACTTGACCAAAGTGGCAATACTGGGTTATAAAACCAGGCAGTGCCCCTCTGACTTTACATTATCAGTTATCCAAAGACCTGGTAATAAAAAAGGAAAGCAAATGCCAGCCGGAGCCAGCCGGGGCCAGCGGGGCCAGACCTAAACACATTGGCTAGGTGCCAAAATGGTGAGATGGAGCAATTTGCCAGTTGTCTGGGGGTTTTTGTTTGTTTGTTTGTTTGTTTTTTAAGAGAAACTAGAAGCCTAGAGATTTCATCAGTGAAATGTTCATCTCTGCATACTGAGGAGTCATTCCTTCTTTAGAAAGCCTGTAAGCCAGCAGGTAACTGTAGCCTCTGCTTGGTAGCTGAGGCCCTTTTTGGAGGTCTATGGTAGAGCTTTGCTGACCTAAGGACATGCATATCCACTCCATGATGGATTCATGCTGAGTGGAGGGCACAGGAGTGCAGAGGAAGGCTTCCTCGCCACAGGCATTGTCCTGTGTTCTTCCCAGCCCAAGGGATGTGGGGATTAAAGCTGGCCCGCTCCCATGCTTTGCACTTTGCTGCTGGTACGGGCTGTGAGAACTGCGGCTCTGACTGGACAGGCATTGTTCACAGCCTTCTCTTTTGTGACTTGTACTTATCTCAGTGCCTAAGTAAAAATCTCTCAGGGCATTGGGAACACTCAGACTCTGGAATTCAGTGCCTCTGCCCCGGAGAAATGAACCAGAGCCTTCACACTGTGGAGAGCCACTTACTCTGGAGTTCTTGTTTACAGTTCTCTGAACGAGGAAGTTCTCTGCCAACCTTTTAGAAGCACTGACCTCTCGCTGGCCTTTGATGATTGCCCTGCCCTTAGGATCCTGGTCTCGTCAGCCCAGCCCTCTCTCACTTGTGCACACATGTCTTCCAGCCTTCCAGATGTGTCCCTCAGTCTGCTCACCTGGGATCTCCAGACAGCTTCACTCATTGTTAGTGGACATGCTTGTGTTTGGTCCACTTTAAGTTGCCCGTGCCTTCCTCCTCATTGATACACAATAGCCTTTCAGATCATTCAAAATTAAATTTCTTCTGAGACAAGCTTTTTCTCGATGGTATTTCTGGTCGGCAACTGATACTGAGCCCTCTCTTTTTTTATATTTAATTTATACTTTGTTTTTATGCTACTTGTATACTTTGTGCATGAGTACAAGGACAGTGTCTTTTCCATCTGACTTTCCCTCATAGCAACTAGCACAATGATCTACATGCAGTAGGTGCTTAGTAAACCTGCCTATTTGTTTGGGTTGGGTAGGTTGGAGTCATATGGTTGATGTGTTTCTGCTTTCTGAGGACAGCCCTTTTGTGTTGTGCTTTTACATTTTAGAAAGATGGCCCATCTAATCTATTTAGGAAGATGAGGTTGTTTTTATTAGTTCTATTATCAAGAATAGGCAGTGAAATTAATATTGGGGATAAGCATAGTTATATATTCAGGAGAGTCAGGGCAAGGTCACCCCCTACTCTTCAGGGAGTTCGGGAGACCCTAGCTCAGAAAAAAACCAAAATATTCTTGGTATATTCTTGGTATATCATGTTGAAATCCTAAATATGCGCAAATATTTTTATTTTTAAATTTTAATTATCAAGTACCCAGGCTCTATACTCACTCCCCCCCCCCTTCATGTGTGTCTGTGTTGTTTTAATTTAGAAGGTGTTTGTTATTTTATTCAATGTTTTTTTTTCTGGATTTCTTTTTTTTTTAATTTATTAGATATATTCTTTATTTACATTTCAAATGCTGTCCCCTTACCTGGTCTCCCCCCCCCACACACACACCCATAACCCCCTAAACAATTCCCCTGCTCACCAATCTACCCACTCCCACTTCCCTGTCCTGGTATTCCCCTATACTGGTGCATCGAGCCTTCACAGGACCAAGGGCCTCTCCTCCCTTTAATGTCCAACAAGACCAGCCTCTGCTGGTCTGCTGGGTCCCTAGGTCCCTCCATGCATTCTCTTTGGTTGTTGGTTTAGTCCCTGGGAGCTCAGGGGGTACTGATTGGTTTATATTGTTCTCATATGGGGCTGCAAACCCCTTCAGCTCCTTGGGTTATTTCTCTAGCTCTTCCACTGGGGATCCAGTGCTCAGTTCAATGGTTGTCTAAGAATGTCCCCCTCTGTATTTGTCCTGCACTGGCAGAGCCTCTCAGGAGACAGCTATATCAGGTTCCTGTCAGCAAGCACTTGTTGGCATCCACATTAGAGTCAATGTTTGGTAACTATATGTGGGATGGATCCCCAGGTGGGGCACCCCTTCATGTTTTTGAGACAGAGTCTCATTATGTAGTCCTGGCTGTCCTGGGGTTTATGTAGAATTGTCTGCCCTTGAACTCACAGAGATCCTCTTGCCTCTGCTCCTGAGTGCTGGGAATAAAGGCATGTGCTGGCCTTTATTACACACCTGGCCCTCTTTAGGTTTATACATTGGTATTTATAGTTGAAAAATCTAACAAGCACATAGACTGTCTGGCATGGTCACCATTTCTCTGTGATCCAGAATTGTTCTCTAGGACATTTTTTGCTTATGTTTTTGTCTTCTTATTTTTCTTTTTTGCTTTGCTTTGTTTTTTGCCAGGGCCTCATATAACCCAAGATGACTCTGAGATCCCTGCGTAGCTGAGGATGACCTTCAACTTGCGCTCCTCCTGGCCCCACCACTAGAGTGGGCGTCCCTATTCCTGGCTTTCTAAGAGCTTGATATGTAGGCAAAACAAGGATATCTCATTGATCTAAAGGAGCTTTTGATAGTGTGCTCCACAGAAGACCTGTGAACAATATGTGAAATATCTATATAAAGTGAGGACATTCTTATTTTAGCTTCTTTTTTTTTTTTTAAGAATAATAATGTACTACTGTAAATAACTTTTATTTGCCTGAAGTAATTGTCGCCTCAGAGGCCGCTAACCTGGCCTTAGTCATGGAAGCTTATAACTGCCATACAATCTTATCTAGCCCTAGAATGTTTTCAGCCTGTGAGACTTATTGCTGAATAAATTTCCCTGTTCCTACTTCTTTCTGAAGTCCGGATGGTTCAGTTCAGTTGTTCTGGCTCAGACTCCTGTCTAAGCTGACTGAGTCAATCTGGCGTCTCTCTTGGCTTCTGGCTTTTTGTTCTGCTTGGCCTCACACTAACTCTGGCCATCTGCTCTGGTCTTCTGTGTCCTTCTCAGTCTCTGGCTCGTTCTCTCTCTGTCTATGTCTAGCTCGTTTACTCTTCAACTTGGGTCCATAAAACTTGCCGGGTAGAACTGCCTCCTTCCTCTTTTTTTCCTCTTCGTGCTGTCCTAAATGGCTTCCATTTCTTCTTCTAAGAGCTGAGAGTCTCCTCTTCTGTCAAATCTTTCACTGATTTTTCACTTTGTCACTCAGTTACACATCACTTTCAAACATGGGTGCTTCCTTCTGCAAACTAACTTTACCTTCATTGTTTGGGAGCAAAGGTGAATCCTAAGGGCATGTCTGTATTCCAGCCACAGGGATTAAAGATATGTGCTAAGGGTAGAGCCACACTACAACCAGAAACATTTTTTTTCAGCAAATAACACAATCTTGGGGTTCACACTGTGATCATATATCCTGCAGCAGACTACTACACTAGATAAAAATAAAAAATTATTTTAGTTTTTTGAGCTTATAGTATAATTACATCATTTCCCCTACGTTTCCTCCCCCAAATCTTCCCGTATACCCCCCTTCCCTCCCCCAAATCTTCCCATATACCTCCCTTTGCTCTCACATTTATGGTCTCTGTTTTTATTGTTATATACATGTGTTTGTGAATGTGTATATATAATTATAACTCATTCAGTTTATATGTTATTCTGTATAGGTTTTGGGCCTGACCACTTATCTTGAAGGCATGTGTATATATTTAAACCTAGGAGAAGTAGTCCATTTCTATAGCAACATGACTGCTACAGAATAATTTTATAAGTAAGTGGTTTCGTTTATAAGTAGGTCTCCTAGTTAGCTTCATCCTTGACACAGTTTGGAATTGTCACAGTCTTGGCACAGTCTGGAGGCAGTTCAATTGGGTTCCAGAGTGCCTGGATCAAACTTGTCTATGGGCATGTGTCTGGGGCATTTTTTGATTGTTAATTGCTGTAAGAGGGCCCAGCCCACTGTGGGAAGAGCCATCCCTGGAAGGTGGATCTGGTCTTTCTAACAAAGGCCTGAATGCAGGCCTGGGAGTAAACCAGTGAGCATCACTCTTCAGTGCTCGCTGCTTCCCTCAGTGATGGAATGTGGCCTGGAGTTAAACCTAATAAAGGCTTTTCTCCCCAAGGTGCTTTGGTAGTAGTGTGAATCCCAGCAACAGAAGCAAGAGAACAGCATGCCACCTTTTGCTAACACTTGATAGAGAATAGGTGTATCTTGAATACACTGTGATAAGTAAGAGAAACTCCATAAAAATTACAGTACATTCTTAGGAAATATTCAAAACAAATCAGTGTTGTCAGGTCAGGGCAAGGGGGCGGGATTAAGGAGTTACTGTGTAATTGCTAGGAAATTTCCATTGGCAATGTTAAAAATATTTTGAAACTACATAGAGGTGAAAATTATACAATATGGAGAATATGTTCAAAGCCTCTGAGTTGTACACTTGAATTTTATAATTTTATGTTGTATAAAGTTCACCTCAACGTTAAAAAGAAAGAGGATTTTTTAGCTTATTGTTTTGGTGGATAGAAATTCACGGCCAGATAGCTCAGCCTCTGACAAGGTCCCTTGGTAAAACAGAATACTCAGGGCCCACAACTTCTCTTTTACAATCTTGTGCTTTTTTTTCAGGATCAACCAGTCCAGAGAACTTCAGTTCTCTTTCTCCAGTGAGCCAGGTTCCCCTCCAGGCTCTACCTCTTAATGGTTTCATCATCTTTCCACATTGAGAACCAAGCTGCTAGCACCTGAGCCTTTGAAGGAGGCCCTCAGAAGCCTCTTGGCTCTTCAGGGATCCAGGGAGTGTTTTGAGGAGGTGACATGTGAGCTTCCTTCAGCAGTAGATGGGCTGTTGGTGGGTGGTGACAGAATGGGCATTCTAGGAGGAGCTGAAGTATGGTTAAGGTGCGGATCCCAAAACCTGCACAAGGAACTCAGATTCCTAAGCCCAGCTGGAGCAGTCAGGAGAGGAAAGCTTTGTTTCTGAGCACAAGGAGGAACTGGGGGCTTGGAAACTAGAAAGACTGGATTGTTGGATGAGAGCTATTGAGAAAACAGTGAAGATGCTGGTGAGAGCTCATTGGGGCTGTGTTTTTTGCCCGTGAGGATGTGCAAGCAGCCGCAGAATCAGCCTTAGCACCTTTTCCTATTCGAGCTGTAAATAAGACCTTACTGATGATTAGCCACTATTCTTAGATATTTGAAAGTTTTTATAGATAATGTGTGAATGTCAGAATCTTTGATTTAGTCACTAAACTTTTGATATTGTAATTGCTTATCTCTTTCTAAAAATAACAATATTCAACTTTTTGAGAATGCTGCTACTTAAACTCTTTATAGACTCCTAATGAGGTTTTAGAGATCCTGTTACAGCCAGACATGGTAGAACATGCCTGTCATCCCTATGCTTGGACTTCTGGGGTGGAGGCAGAAGTTTGAGGGTTTCCTCAAGGCCAACCTAAGCTACATGTGACCTTGTTCCTAAACCAATGAAGGAGGTGGAAGAGAGTAGGGAAAAGACTGAGGGAGTGACAAAAGAGAAAAAGGGAGGGAAAGGGGGAGGGCTTTTTACTCTCGGTGTGCTGTATCCTGATTTCTCAGAATATCAGCTTGTAATTGCATTGCAGCTTTTAGTGGTCTTTGTTCTTTGATATGATTTTGTTTTCTGAAGCACAAATTAGCCTATAAAGATGATCCTGGAAGTTGCATTTGATTCTTGTCCTTTGAAGATCTAGTTTGTGTAAGTGTGAAATACATCTAAAGAGAAAAGAGAAATTATTGCTTCTTTCTTTTTTTTTTAAATCTAGGCATTTGTATTTTAAGATTGACATTGCTAACTCACATTCACTAAGATTTCAACTGCAGACATTTATTTATACCATAGATTAGAAAATCAGTTTTGAAGCTGTGGCCATCTTGTATGTACATTGCATTATAGGAAATGGCACGTGCAACTTTAACCTGCAAATAATCCTGGTTATGGATGGAAATAGCTTTTCCTCTTATTGACATGCTCTAGTTTGTAAAAGAGGAAGGTGGTCTCAAGTGACTTCAGGCACATTTGACGTTGAATATTCTGGGTATTTTTCTTAGTGTCCTTACACTAGAGACAATGACTGGTTTGCCATTAGATAGAGTAGCACATTCTGGAGTTCTTACCCTACCTTCCAAAGAAAGTCTTGTGAGAGTAAATGAATAGGAACTCAGCTCTCTGAAGAGGCCTGTGGGCCTGCTGACTACTCACTAGGCTGCTTCTTAGAATTAGGCTGTCATTTGTCTGTGTTAGAAAAGACACCTGGGAAACATGAAGAATGTGTGACAAACATTGTCAGTTCTGGCACTTGGGATGCAAGATAATTACTAGAAGAGACTTAACTTTAAAAATAATTCTTTCATTACTTGAGAATTTCATTAAAGAAAACAAATTTTTCTCTCTCAAAAGCAATCAGATTCCAAAAATATCATCTAATAGTGGGACCTCATTCTCGCTTCCTTGCTTTTGACTGTGATTGGGTCTGGAGTAAGCTTGCAAAGGCTTTGGGCATACGTCACAATCACTGAGTTGATATTTGCTTTGCCTGCAAGCACTTCCTTGAAGTCACCACCCATGGCTCTTAAAATCCTTCTGCTCTTTCATCCATAATGATCCCCTAGTCTTGAGCAGTAAGGCAGAGTCATCACATTTAGGGCTTGTACGGCTTGTTAGTTTTTGTGCATGACACAAGATGGAGACATCTAGAAAGAAGGAACCTTATTTGAGAAAATGTCTACCAGACTGTTCTTTAGGCGAGTCTGGAACATTTTCTTGGGTAGTGATTGCTGTGGGAAGGCCTAGCCCATTGTGGGTAGTGCCAGCTTTACATGGCTTAGGAAGGTATGAGAATGGTAGCTGACTGTAAATTTGGAGAGCAAGGCAGAAGTAAGTGTTCTTCTTAGATCCTGTCTAAGAAGGTTCATGCTTGAGTTCTAGCCCTTCCTCAATGGTAGATTGTGACCTGCGAATTATAACATGAAAGAAACCTTTTCTTTCCCCATGTTGCTTTTGGTTCATGGTGTTTATCACAGTAATAGAAAGTAAATTAAGGGGCTTGAGAAATGGCTCTGTGGTTAAGAATTTAAGCTGCATTTCTGAAGGACATCAGTTAGACTCCCAGCACAATCTCATAGGGTATATTATAATCCCACCTGTAACTCCAGCTCCAGGAGGGGGATCAGGTATGCCTGGGCTCAGTGTGTACCTGCACTCATGTGCACATACCCATACGTAGATCCATAAACATACTTTAAAAAATAAATCTAAGAAAGCAAAGTAAGATTGGATTAAACACTCAGTTGTCTTTTATTCTTTGCACATTGAGCAATTCTGAGTCTTCTCTACATTAGTTGCTATCTAATGTAAGAAGAAATCTCTGATAAGGGTTGAATGATGAATTAATTTGTGGGCATAGCAATGAGACATCAGGAGGCATGTTAGTGCTATGCTCTTTTAGCAGAATAATAGCAGGTTCTTTACCCAAGGCCTATTTAGCCAGAGGTTCTTGACCTTATTGTCAGTGCCTATAGCCACAGATTCTTGACTCTTTGACAGTGATATTCAATTTAAAAAATGGTAACTCCTATAACATGCATGCCACTATTGCACTGATGGACTTATTTTGCCAGGCAGGGCAAGATTGGAGCTTACAGGGCTCACAGCTGGGTGAGATAGATGCTTCCATTTCTCCTCCAGTCACATGCATCTCATCTTCCAACATTGAGAAGGCTAGCCAGTATGATGAAGCTTCTAGTTAAGTATCTGCTAAGTTTTTCTGCAGTCTATGAATCAAATATGTTGGTGTCATCAGTAGGGCCCATGTGTCAAATTCTGTCGAGTAAACAACAGCATTGGCAATAGCCTATAATTGGGATTCATTGAGACACAACAAAAAGACAACACAAACATTCGACAACACAAAACGAGGTGTCTTAGTTAGGGCTTCTATTACTCTGCAGAGACACCATGACCAAGGCAGCCCTTATAAAGGACAACATTTAATTGGGTCTGGCTCACGGGTTCAGAGATTCAGTCCAGTATCATCAGGGTGGAGCATGGCAGCTTCCAGGAGGCATGGTGCAGGAGGAGCTGAGAGTTCTGCATCTTTTTCTGAAGGCAAGCAGGAGAAGACTGGCTTCTGTGTGACTAGGAGGAGAGTCTTCAAGCCCACCCCACAGTGACACACTTATTCTAACAAGGCCACACCTACTCCACGGTCACACCTATTCCAACAAGCGGACACCTCCCTGGACCAAGCATATACAAACCACAAGAAGTAACCCATTCTTCTGAGACCCTGAGATAAAAGAGTTTTTAAGTGCTGTGTGGAGATGAAATATTTTGAGTGTAATGTTAGAGCCTAAGATGCTAAATCCATTTGAGCACTAGAAGGTACCTTTCTAGGAGGAAACTTGGATATGGAGGATGGTTACTACGGAGACCCTGGTGTTTCAATTATCCTGGACTGATAGCAGTTTCTAAAAAAGAAGAGAAAGAAAGAAGAGTCTTGTTTCCGCAGTGGGGAGGTGTAGCTGTAGGCATGCCATCCACTTGAGGGCATTCCCTGTAACAAGTTCAACAGTGTATCAGCTCAGAAGTAGTCTTTTGTAGCCTTTTCTTTTTGTTGTTATTCTTAAAAATAACGTTAAAAACGTGTGCCTAGGTGTGTGTGTGTGTGTGTGTGTGTGTGTACCCGCTCACCATGTGGTGGCATGCATGTGGAGGTTAGAAGACATTGTGAGGAGTTCGTTTTCATTTTGTGCCTTTGGGTTCCAGCGATTGAACTTGCACACCTGGGCTTCCCTGCACATGTGGTATTCCCCAGGCCTTTTCTTTATGTTTTATATTTGGGCTTTATGTCCTTTTCAGTTTGAAGAGTATCTACACTGTTGCACTTGACTGTCTTGTTGACTGTTCTGTTCACTCACTGCCTTTTCTGAGGAGTCTAGGAAAGTTGTCTGCAAATGATTGCTTCCTTATAGCTACTGCAGGTTAAACATTTATAGTGGGGAATATCGTAATTGTTATTATATATTTATTGCAACACATTATCTGATATCATGTGAACTTGTTCCAGCATTGGTCCAGGTGTTGATTGTCAAGTCTCTCCTCTATAAAAGTATATTGTCCCCAAACAGAACCTAACTTATATAAGAGGTAATACTTTGAGACTATTCCTCAGAAATTTAAAACACTTGTTAGTGTCTACTAATGTTACTTGCCCTAATAATCTTTGCACTGAGAATTATAAATTAACTTTTCTAATTTTCTTCCTCCTACATGTTTTTCTGACTTCCTGCCTACTCTTAATCTGCTTTTACAAGGTAGCCATAATCTTTTAAAATTGTTTTCAAGAATGAATTCCACTCATGCTCTCATTAGTCATACTTAACATCAATGTTCACACTGTTTCAGATCGGACAGTAAATGGTCTTTTAATGCAAGATGCACAAAAAAGAATTTTTAGTCAGAACATTTTGCTTTTCTACCTTTTCTAAGAGATCTGTATCTGTAAGAATATTGTCAAAGTGTTCTCCACAAGTTCTAGTGGATACACTGATAGAAATCCTTTGTTATTTCATTTAGCATCCAGAATACTGGACTTTATTATTTCAGTTCCATATATTGTTGATGTGTGGAGATCATCTCTGCCCTTCCCCAGCCTCTGGTTCTCCTCTCATGCTTCATATTCTTATTATGCTTACGTTCATGATCCACCTAAATTAGTTTTTACATGATGCAAATTCAAGGTTGAAATTTATTTTTTTCCAAATTTTATGTGGTTGTCTTAGCATACTCTTCTGAAGAGAAGCTTTATTTCTCTACTTGATTGCGTTGGTATCCTCATCAAAAGTCAGATGCCCATATACTTGTGGATCTGTTTGGGGTCCAGCTAGATCCTATGATCTGTTGAAGCTTTGTGGAAAGCGCCTTCTAATTTTGCTCTTTCAAGATTGTCTGAGGCAGTCTCATCTTTGTATTTCTTC
Organism: Apodemus sylvaticus; assembly: GCF_947179515.1. Lineage (NCBI taxonomy): Eukaryota > Metazoa > Chordata > Mammalia > Rodentia > Muridae > Apodemus > Apodemus sylvaticus. Next base: position 47,344,764 of record NC_067485.1, read on the forward strand.
TTTTTTAAGCACGCACACATGCACACACGCACACGCATGCACACACATTGAGGTTAGCAGAATTACATCATTTACACCTCCCATTTCTTCCCTACAAACCCTCCCATATACCCCTTCTTGTTCTTTTTCAACTCATGATCTCTTTTTCATTACTTTTTGTTATTTATGTATATACATATACACAGATATAAATTTCTAAACAGACACACACTTTTCTAAATACACAAACACAACCTGCTCAGTGTATACAATGTTACTTATGTGTCTTTTCAGGGGTGACCATTTTGTTCTGGATAACCAATTGGTTTACTATTCCCCATTAAAGATTTCTCCTGCTCTCAGTATTCTTTAGTTTCCTGTAGTTCTTTGTGTAGGGTTGAGTTCTCACGGGCTTTCCGCACCCAGGTCATCCATGCGAGCATATCCATTGTTCTTGTCTGTGTCAACACCAGGGCAGTCGTGATGGGACTCTCTGGCTGTAGCTTCTGGCATTCACAGTAGACACAGTCTTGCAGCATTTCCCCTGGTCCTCTGGCTTCATGCCTTTCTGTGCCCTCCTTAGCATTGGTCCCTGAGCTTTAGGTTTGAAAGTGTTTTCTAGGTATGTTCCTTGGGAGTGGGCTCTACATTTTGATTGATTGTGATTTTCTGTAATGTCTCCATCTATTGCAAAGAGACTCATCTTATTTCCTTGATGAGAGATGAGTACCGCTCATATCTCTGGGTATAAGGACAAATATTTAGAATGCAGCTAGAGATTATGCTGGTTTAGTAAACTGACTGCCACTAGTAAACAGGGCAAACTCTGTTTGTCCTCATAGGAAGGCAAACTGGCGTTTTCATAAATAATAGATACATATATAGAATTTTTTTGTTTTTCAATTAGTTTATAAAATAATGGATTTTATTATTACATCTCCATAGATTTTGGTCCTCATCTTTCACCGCTTGTACGGTAGTGTCTGTTTACTTTTCGGGTGTTGTCACTTTTGTATGGAAGCAGATGGGGTTGAAGTTCACCTCCACTTTGTACCCAGCACGGGGACAGAAGTAGTGAATGACTGGAAGATGCACCTTGGAATCACAAAGGACCTTTTCACACTCTGTCTCCTGAGGGTGCTGCATGATTAGTAGGAGAGCTTTGCAGGCTCTTCTGGTTCAGGAGGCAGGAAATGTGAGCATGTGCATTTGCCCCAGGTCACTCTGCTGAGTCGTCTGTTAAGCACAGGTGTCCTATGGGGCGGAGGGCTGCTCCAGCACCACTTGCAGATACGACAACGTGCTGCCGCACAGCGCTTGCTTTCCGTGCATGACCGGACCTGCATTTTGTAGAAACTGATGTTTGTCATTTAGCCTATTCACGATTTATAGACATTACACTGTCATTTCATGTCTCAGCCTGATCTCCCTTGAGAAGAAACCGTTAGCGCTTAGAACAAAGAGGGCAGTAAAGCAAATATTTTCAGCTTTGTAGATAATTTTCTTTCTTTCTTTTTTCTTTCCTTCTTTCTTTGTTTCTTTCTCTTTCTTTTTTCTTTTTCTTTTTTTTTTCAAATGTTCCTTCCTGCTGTTACAGTATGAAAGCATCCAAGGCAATACAGATGGCCCAGCAGAGTTCTAGTAAAACATACAGAAATATACTTTGGCTGATGTGAACAAAACACTTCTAGTAAAACATACAGAAATATACTTTGGCTGATGTGAACAAAACACTTAGTATAGAGACTTTAAATGTTGATGTGGTTGAGGTTGTCTCTTGTGCACTTGCCATCTCATGACAAGAAAATGCTGATGGTTCCCTTGGTCTAAGGAGCATGGCAGACAGGACAGACCTAACCCTAGCACAATTTGTCATCAACATGCATGAGGGAGAATTGCGTACATGTGAATTAGAAGACCTATTAGCATCAGAATAAATAAAACCTGTTTTAAGCTTTACATAGTTTGTCTGTTCAGCCTAATTGTAGCAATAGCTAGGATACTGTTGACCTAATTGACAAATAAATCATGTAAAAATATTTTAAAATTTTAAAGCATTGGTTTTTGTTCACAGCACACTGAAGCTGATTCCCTTAGAGGTTTTCAAAATGTTTTGCTGATTTGCTGTTTCTGAGGAGACAAGTAACCCAAACAAACACTAATATTCCCCAGTTTGGAGGAAAAGAAAAGACAGCTGTATAGATTTTTGGTCAGTTCTGTATAGACTCCTAACAGCAAGATGTTCCCTAAACACATCCTACTTTGAGCTTCCAGTCACTTTGCCCTTCCTCCAAGTCAGATTAGCTATCACATTAAATGTCAGTGGCTGGGTAAATTTCCCTTAAGTCTCTAAAAGTAGAGATCCTGCAGCAAGTGGTATCTTTTAAGATACCAATTCATGACATTGAGTTGCTTAAAAATAATATATTACCCGCTGCCTGATATAAATGTATGGAAAGGACTTTAGTTCCTGAGCATGGTCAGGTTAGCGAGCAGAGCCAAGCATAAAGAAAGTGTACCTGTGTGAGACCGCACTGCCTGGGGCAGATCTTAGCACTATTTTCATATTCTGTTTCATTTCATCTTAAAGATGTACCTGGTCTGAACACTGCCAGTGACGTGACAGTTTAGAAAGGCGAGCATACGAATTTGGACACAGGTACCACAAGACTCTGTCCGCATTCATGGCCAAAGCAAAACAAGAATGTCAGTGGAGCCAGAAGCACAGACAGCCCTCCCCAGCGAGGCAGCCCTGGCTGGAAAGCTGCAGTGCTCAGCCGCAGCCGCCCATCATTCCTGCTCAGTGCACTTAACCATCCTTGAGGAATCTGCCCATTTAGATTACTCCTCCTCGGTGGCAGTCAAGATGAAGCATTCCAGGTGTGGGGGAACCCCTGTACGCGGCCATAACTTCTGGAATTATCAATCTGGTATTTGCATTGTGCTTGATCTTGGGGGTCTAAGTGCAAACTTCCTAAGATGCCCAGAACACATGCTTGTTCATGAAGAAGTGATGGGGCAAGCTGAATATAGTGATGTCTTGTTTTGGAGAAAAGAACTCGTCACTAGGAACAGTTTTGTAGGTGGTTTGTGTGCGCTGCTTCATGCTTTGGGGAAATGTGTAGAACATGGCTTTGTAGCCCATGGTAATAGCAAGACTATGAGATTTACCTGCTGGTGTGGCCAGGAAGCTGACTCCTGGTTTCCAAGATGCTATGGTATTGTGGTTAATACCTTAGCTTCACCTTTTCCTACTGTAACTTTGTTTTCTTCATTGACTTCTTTTCCAAGCACCCACTTAGTAATATTGAATGCAATATGACAATTTTATATATTATATGTTTTATATTATAAAATATATTGTTATACATTATACCATAATGTATAACAATATATTTTATTTAATTAAAATTTTAAATATATATTTTATATAATACGTATTTTTATATATTATCTTACTTCCTCTCTGTCGGACATAAATGTCTGCCGTAGCGCTGTGGCTCAGTGAGAATGGTGGGGGCAGCATGGTCCCATGCCATCAGCATAGGTTTGACGTGGATTTTCTCCTTTGTTCTCTGCAGGTGGCTTCTCTCTAGGGATGGTGGAGTTGGATGGAGACTTCTTCAGCCCTCCTCCAGGATGAGCCGCGTGCCAGACGGCATGGAGAACACGCTCACGGGGAGCCAGAGCTCACACGCTTCCCTTCGTGACATCCAGGCCATCAACCCTGCGCAGCTCATGGCCAGGATCGAGTCCTATGAAGGCAGGGAGAAGAAAGGCATATCTGATGTCAGGAGGACTTTTTGTCTCTTTGTCACCTTTGACCTCTTATTTGTAACGTTACTGTGGATAATAGAGTTAAATGTAAGTTGGTTTTGCTCGTGACTTCTTGCTTCCAAAAGTACAAATGTTGAGATTTTTCTCATTATTTTTGTCTTATGAAGTGAATATCATCTTTTTCAAATGATACAGTGTTACCTGTCTCCATCTGATTTAGTCTTTTCTTACTTTTAGTGTTAGTATGAGAAACACACCTGGTAAGCTTAAAATTTACTTCCTCTAGAATTTTGAAATTTGAATTCCCAGTGCTCAGCTTAATAATACAGAGTTGAGAATACACAGCTTGTAGTTGAATAGATCGAGCTACCTATATTCATAAAACTTCCCTAGGACACAGCTCTGGTCATCACACACAGGCTTGTTTATCTCTGTCTCTCCTTTGACTCAAATAAATTAAGGAAAACCTGTCTTAAAAAGCAAAAATAATTGTTTTCTGTTTTGGGGTGGTTTTTTTTTTGTGTGTTTACCAGCTCTTTTTCTTCAAAACAACAACAACAAAAAACTACTGGTGTTGGAGAGATGGCTCAGTGGTTAGGAATATTGGGTGCTCTTCCAAAGGACCCTAGTTTTATTTGAAGCACCAAAATAATAGGTCACAACCATCAGTCCAGGGGATCTGATGCCCTCTTTTGGCCTCAGATCACCAGGCACACATGGCACATAGACATGCAGGCAAAACACCCATACACATAACATAATTTTTAATATTAAAATATGTGTAAAGTACTTCCGAAATATCTGCTTTTTAATTCCCTTGTATAAGAGTTTGCAAAAGAGATTATTTCTTCATATTTTATTGAACAAATTCTAGAATAATTTGGGGAACTTTGCAATTATGTTGCCCTACAATTATCTATAATAGTACTATCAAATAGAAATATAATACAAATTTTAGCGTATTATTTTTAATTCTCTATATATACACTAACAAAATTAAAATAACCTGAAGGAATTTATTATAAAAATGTGTCCAATTGGCCCTGGTATGTGCTGCTTCTCAAAGCCTTGGGTCTGGTTGCTTGTGTTCCCCACCACCTAACCTGAGCCCTTCTAGAAGGCTCTATGCAAACACATCACCCTTATTGTCCGTGGTTCCTTTCATTCCACAGCTACTCTGGCCTCAGACTTTCAGACTGGAACAGGCTCCTGTCTGTATTAAGGCAGTAGTGTTCCCTCTGCATAAAATTATTAATTTCCTGGATCCCCTTGTATTTTGGGATCCTATCATGCTGATATCAGTTTAAGTGGCACCATTACTGTCACCCTGTCCTGTGTCTGTGTCCCGTGACTCGTTGTTGCTGTCGTCTTTTTACATAATGACAAACACCAGAAAATACACATTGTTCTACTTAATGAAGTAATTCCTGTATTTGGAACGATTCCCAGTGCCCAATAGGTTTCCAGCAGATACTTGTGAATGGATGAAGATCTTTGTGGCAGTGGTGAACAGCTTGATTAAGCTAGAGGCAGGTTGGTAGCTAGAATAGAAACTCAGAAGCTGGTGAAGAAATGCCCCTCCAAGTGCCTGACTAGAAGAAAGAGCTCATCTGAGAGGCACATTCAGGAGATGGGGCAGAGTTGTTGAAAGTTTCTCTCTCTACCCAGTATTTAGGACTACTCAGTTGCTGGAACCCAGAAAAAGCTAGGCACACACTGGCCTTACCTGAGGTGCTTGGGCTTTGAGGGTGTTAGAATATTTACATAGCAAGTTATCTTAGGGATGATACGTAATTTAGTGACGTTTATTTATTCATACTTTAGTCATAGTCTGATGGCCAGTTCATACTCTTTAATAAACTTGAAGTTGCACTGGGTCCCTTCCTATGAGGTCAAGTGTGGAAGTTCCCGTTTGTAGTGATGTGTGTACTTAGAAAGCCTCAGGCTTTTGAAGCAGTTCAGATTTCAGATGTGTGCATACGGGATGCTCAGTCTGATCTAGAAGGATGATTGGGGAGAGATTTTGTTAGAACTGTAGTTAGTCTCTTTGCTCTTTGAGAACCCCTGAAACAAAGATTGGGAAACAAGGATTTAAAGTACAAGTTTGGGTTGCAGACATAAACTATAAGACCTCTGCTTAGAGACAGCAGAGAGTCAAGTTACAGTGTACACAGATAGCAACGGAAGCATTCCCTCATGGCCAGTGTGCACCCACGACACAGAAGCAGGGGGAGATGTCTGGGAGAGAACCTTTGCCTAGGCCCCAGCGGTAACCATCCCTTCACCATGTGAGCCGCAGCTTCCTGTAGTTTGCAGATACACAGCATGAAGTTAGGTGGCTGCTTGCATATGACTTCTTTTCTGTACTTGACTTGTACTCAGACCCGTAAACTCCTCCAGAGTTGTATGGCGAGAGGAGTATTTATGCTTCCATTCCTATAGCACATGCAAGTTAGTGAAATAGCTGAGACCTCGCTTTCTGTGTGACTGTTTCCATTCTAAGTTGAACAGCTATGGAACAGCTCTTCATTAATTTCCCCTCTTACCCAGTTACCTGGTAAATTATATCTGTCTGTCTGTTAGGACTGCATTTGTAATGAGAACTTGAGTTGACCAGGCTGAGCCATAGCCTATGGCTATAGAGAGACTGCCTGGACTCCATAATTGGCCTAACACACAGGTCCTACTTGATATATATTAATTACTCTGCCTAGTTTACTCTGTAGAATGCTGAACGTGATCATTTAAGATTAATTTTGGTACTATGAAAAGACAAACGAGAAGTTTGCCCTCTTGCATTTCATTGCTGTCATTTGCTGGACTTGTGTCATCTAGGAAGGCAGGTCAAACCAAGCAATGCATTTATATCTATTAGGGTGTAAAAATTGTAACTGTCAAGAGCAAATTAAAACTAGCTACAGAAAATGTTGGCACATGTCTTTTGGCCCCATAACAGGCCTCGAGGATGAGTGCTGTGAGGCTAGGGTTCCCTAGGCCTCCCAAGAACTCAGTGAAGACAAACTAAACTGGTAAGAGGTTTTTATTCCATATATGAGCATTTGTGGATTCCAAGGAGGTATGTAGGGAAGCATTTAGTGTCTCTAGATAGATAGATAGATAGATAGATAGATAGATAGATAGATAGATAGATACATACATACATACATACATACCTGTGTGTGTGCACGCACACACATGCATACGTGTAAAAGTAGATCTATGTTAGTGTTTCATTCTCTTCTCAATCTGCTGTTCGTTCTCCAGGTGAATGGAGGCATCGAGAACACCCTGAAGAAGGAAGTGATTCACTATGACTACTACTCCTCTTACTTTGATATATTTGTAAGTATTTTGATATCCTGATTCGGATATAACGAGATAGAAACCAAGAGGCAAGATCCCTTGAAATAGGCCGTAAATGCAGTGCCAGTTTTCCTTTCTCTGAGCAGTGAGCATGTTTGTTTTCCCGGAATACCTACCCACTCAGTGATCTCTGGCTCACTGGAAACTGATGGGCAAGAGAAGGAAAGGTGAAGGAGAGAGCAGGAGCCCTCCCTCCCCAGAGAGCTCATCCTCTTCCTAGCTGCAGTAGAGCTCACGACAGGCCCTGGTCTGGTCCCTGGAGGAAGTGCTGGTCTGTTTTTTGGTTCTTGTTTGTTTTTTCTTTCCCCTTGTTTATAGTGACACTAGGGACTTGATTTTAAACCCAGGGCTGTAGTTCTACACCTTCCACGTGTGGTAGCCAGGGATCTGATGATAGTATAGAAGCTGCTTTATTTTTTTTACATATTGTATATAACTTTTCTTTTCCTACCATTTTTCCCCCTCAGCTTTTGGCAGTTTTTCGATTCAAAGTGCTGATACTTGGGTATGCTGTATGCAGATTGCGCCATTGGTGGGCAATAGCGGTGAGTCACAGTGGGTCTTCTCCCAGGCTGGGGACCAGGCAGCTCACCGCAGGCACTGCTGAGAGGAGACAGGATTTGGGCATCTCTAGTTTCACCAGCTTTTTCTAAGTCCTCTTCCCTCACTTCAGCAGACTTAATTTACCTGTGGTCTATAGTTGACTGTCGTGGTCTATAGTTGACTGTCATGGTCTATAGGGGGCCAGGAGTAAGTCCTGCCCTCTCCTCCCCTTGTCCTCCATCTCATCTTTTAGGTAAGAGTAGAAGGCGGTGCCTCCAACTGAGATATATGGGAGATGCCCTGCTTCCTGACATCTGGTCTCTGTTTCAGGGATAGCCCCTCCCCCTGCCCTCAGTCTCTGTTGGTTACTTTAATATTGACGTGATGTTAGCATTTTGAGAGTGGAGGGGTTGATTTGCTCTCAGGTTGAAATAGAGTCTGTTACAGTGGGGAGGGCGTCCGTGGAGGATGAGACAGCTGCTCACAGGGCGTCCACAGTCGGGAAGCCAAGATAAATGCTGCTGTCCAGCTCCTCTTTGGTGCCCAGTCCTAGACCCCAGCCCATGGCATGCTGTTGCCAGTATTCAGGGTGGGCCTTCTGAGCTCCACAAAACCTCTCTGGAAACATCCTCACATGCATGTTCAGGGGCTTATCAGCTAAGCGATTGTAAACCCCCAGCATGTCCACAGTCCTGTTAACCAACTGTCAAAGGGGAAGAGCCATTGCTACGCTCTTCCTTTGGTTCCTCTGGTTTCTCCAAATGAGTGGACACCTCCCCACCATCCGCCTAATCTTTTTCCTTGTGTCTGTCAGAGACTGCACACAGTCTGTTCATTTTCAGTAAATAAGAGACTGACTGTGTAGACAGTTGGCTTCCTGCATCATTTTTGCCGTGTCTGTGGATGTCCTGAATGTCATTCATCCCTTCCTGCAAACCAAGTGATTCAGACCATATGCCACAGGAACCCCATTTTGCCTGGAATGGTATGCAGGAAAACACAAATACTCTGGAAAGTAGCAGGCTGGGCACAGTGCTTAGGCACTGTCTGCCCTTGGCCCAGCTTTCTCGTTGAGGGGCACTCACAGTGCTAAGTTCCTGTTTGAGGAGGCTTATATTATGTCTTGCAGTTGACGACAGCAGTGACCAGTGCCTTTCTATTAGCAAAAGTGATCCTCTCAAAGGTACGTGTGCCTCTCCTCCCCGTGCTGTTGCCCTGTGCCCTGAGGAAGCCCTCCCTCCTTCCCGTGTGAGCTGGGTAGTGGCTGCTTTCCCTCAACACCTCCTGTTCTCCAGCTTTTCTCTCAAGGGGCATTTGGCTATGTGTTGCCCATCATTTCATTCATCCTCGCCTGGATCGAGACGTGGTTCCTGGATTTCAAAGTGTTACCTCAAGAGGCAGAAGAAGAGAACAGTAAGTTGTTTGGCACTGTCAGCCTTCCAGGCTTGCACCTATCACAGTGCAGGGAACTGAGGCGGCTTCTTGCTGAGAGAGAGGCTTCAGGGACCAGACCGAGACAGGAGAGCTCGAGTTCTTGAGTGGCTATGTCAGAACTGAGGGTAAAGTGGGTGGACTTGTGAGTGTACAGTGATGGAAGTGGCTCCTCATTCTGGCTGGACCATGTGTCCCTTAGAAGGTATGGCCATTGGTTGGCTAGACATTCGTAAAGTAAAAAAAAGTAGCCCCTGCTTCCTTCTCCCTGGGCAGCTTGACCTTTCTCATTATAATTCCCAGGTCTGTAAGCATTCATCCAGCACACAACTGTGTGCTTTCAGGGCCAGAGAATGTGAGTGGAAGAAGCTGCTTTAAAGCACTCAGTAGCTCTGCAGAGTGTCATATCGCTGTATATACAGCAGCCTTAGGATGGGCAGTCAGTAGCTCTGCAGAGTGCCATGTCGCTGTATATACAGCAGCCTTAGGATGGGTCAGAAATAACAGTTAAGTGCCTGACACTGGGCTATGGTGGTTCAGAAGAGAACCCTTGAGTGACTGAGTGACATCTGGCTCCATTTTCTTCTAAGACCTGACAGAGCTATTGCATGACCTCATGGTATCCAGTGTGCTATGCTCTTACGGAGGAGGGTCCGATGGCCCATCGAGAGCGGCGAGGCTGGTTGCTGGCCTGGGGCTCTTACATAATGCCACCCACCCTGCTCGGAGGGAAGTGGATCATAACTCAGTTTAGAAGGGCATGCTGCTTCAGACATTGCCCCTGCTGGACCCTTTTCCTGCATCTGACTCAATTTGCCCCGACTAGAAGGGAAAAAATCTTGTGTTTTATAGAAAATTAAGCGTAATTATAGCTCTAAAAGCAACAGGATCAAGAATCACCCTACATGAAGTTTGATTTGAAGGATTTCCTTAACAGAGAAGGCAAATCATACAGAAGAACTGTAATTCAAGAGTGAATTTGCAGAGCACACTAAACTGATCCTAGCTGCTTCTGCCCTTCCGCGTCCTTCCTTCCAGCTGAGAAGGGGTGTGTCTGTTACTGTAGGGAGGCCACTTTTATCACAATAGACTCTAAACTCAACATTGTTGAAAATATCACGTGTTCACTTGACTGAGGTTTGAATAGTTACGTGATTAAACCCATTTCACAGTATCTAATGAAGGTGAGCAGAGAGGCCAGAGGCCTGGCTTAGAGAGAGAGAGGACCCACTGCTGAGGCTGACGGCCTGAGTGGTGGAAAGAGGAGCCAACTGCCACAGACTGCCTTCTGATTCTACACTGGGACACATGCTTACCCTCACAGGCATACATACACAAATACATAAGCATTCATGTTGTTTTTAAAAAGAAGGGAACATTAAGCAAAGCCACCTAGTATCAGAAAAAAACCAAAACAACGTATTTTCCTCCATACATTCTATGTAGATCCTAACCTAGAATGTATACATTACATATAGTGAGTGAGTGTGTGTGTGTGTGTGTGTGTGTGTGTGTGTGTGTGTGTGTGTGTAAAAACATGTACCTGCGGGTGCAGTATAATGTAGAAAAGAGAACAGGAAAGGTAGTATTAGGTGCTAAGACAGGACAATACAGGTAAGGGACACGTGACTCATAAAAGCACATGAAGCTAATCGTATTTCTAGTTTTAACTGTTTTTCCTTTTTTGTGGTAGATAAGCATATACAATTGTAATTGATAAGGACAGTATAAAACCCTAAGTGGAAGCCCGTGGCTTCAGAGCAGCTGTACCGACTGTATAGACATTCATAGAGAGGTGCAGAGTTGGGGGCTGGGCAAGGGCTCGCTTGGTGGCTGTACTCAGCCGCATGGCAGTTTTATTTGTTAGGGTTTTTTATTTTTTTTTACAGTAAACTAATTTTTATGTCAAGAAATGAGTACATATTTCATGAACCTTAAAGCCTCATTCGCCTTCATTCACTTAGAGGCACACAGGAAATATAGCTGGCATCTGCCGTGGGGCGGGGCACGTGCTGCCACAGTTCCTAACACTGACCCTGGTTTAGCCAAGAGGCCTTATGGACAGGCGGCCTTCTTCCTTGTATGAGTTCCTGATTTTCGTCTTTTGGTTTTGAAGTTGGTGTTGATGTTTGTAGAGAAGTGAGACTCCTCAGGAGATTGAATACTGAGCCCAGGCGTAATTGGAAATGATTATTAAAACTGTTTGTTTTCTGTTTTTCTTTAATCTTCATAAGGTTGGTGTGTGGTTTTATTAATGAAATCTTTACTTAATGGTTGAAAGATTCTCAAAGTACCGTGTTTTTCTAATAGTTTATTTGATGTGTTGAAATGTCATTTTTATAACAGTTAATCTTGCCGGGAAGCTGCTAGGAGAGAGATGCAGTTCCTAACCTCGGTGCTCTTCTCTCCCAGGACTCCTGCTAGTTCAGGATGCATCGGAGAGGGCAGCGCTCATCCCCGCAGGGCTCTCTGATGGCCAGTTTTACTCCCCTCCCGAGTCTGAAGCAGGTAAGCCATCGCTGACTGTTGGGGTTGGGTCCATTTTGAAGGCCCCTCCATTTCTTCCTTCTCATGCCCTGTCTATTTCCCAGTCTGTTTAGCAGACCCTGAGCATGCCATGCTATCAAACTAAGTAGGGAGTCTCCCAGGAGACCAGTGGTGGCAGACAGCAGCAGCAAAGGGCCTGACCAAAACCTACAAGGGGCTGGCATATGCACTCCCAAAGAAGGGGTGCAGAGAGCCATTGTGTGGGAAAGCGTGCCAACACCAACAACCTTTGGGAAAATTCCAACAGAACCATGCTAAGGCACACTGTACCACGCTGATGTAAGGATTACTTGTTAAAATCCCTACACATGGAAGAGGTCAGACCTTCATGCACAGCAGTCGCGAGGGCACAGTGTGCAGCCCCTGAAGAACACACGTGCTTCCCAACAAAACTCAGTGTAGAATTATGATATCACTCAGTGCTTGGTTGTCTGGCTATCTGTCCAAGAGAAAGGAAAATAAACTCAAGAGACACAGTGAGCCCCTGTAATCCTAGCAGCATTGTGTACGCTAGCTGGCAACAGGTGACAGAATGTGACACATGCACCCAGGGAATATATTAGAGCCTTAAAAAGGAACTAAATCCTTACCTGTGACCTTCTGTGAACCTTGAACCCAATGCGTGAAATAAAAGAAGTCAGATATAAAAGGATCAGTTACAGGATTGTGTTTATTAAGGTGCCAGTGAGGTCAAATCCAAAGTCAGTAGAAGAGTGGCTGCCCAGGGTGGAGGAAGGTGTGTAGGTGTTAATGGTTTCACAGTAATGTGGACCTTAGGGCCACTGCATGGCACACTTGAAAGTGGTTAACTGTTATAGTGGGTGAAGTAAAAATAGGTGTCTAAAATACTTGATTTTATTTACATTTATTTTCATACAGTATATCAAATATTTTAAGTTGTTTGGACTTGACAGGACCAGGCAAGTAAGGGGCACTGGGGCTCCTTCCCAGCCTGCAGCCACTCTGTGAGCTAACGTACCAGGAGAGAAACAAGTCAGACAGAGCAGAAGCGCAGAGCAGCACACAGTAAGTGGTGCTTCTGGGGCGCATTGCCCGCTCCTAGCTGCTGCTTACAGCTTCCTGTGTCTGGAAGTGCCAGACTGGCCGGGTCAGCTCTCTGCCCAAGGCCTTCAGTGACCTGGCCCAAGTCACCTCTGCTGGCCTCCCTCCCTCACTGTCTCCCCTCTTACCCTGCCATCTTTTCTCTTCTTAGTCTTCAGAAAATCTGCACTCCAAGGCCCTAAAGCCATTGCATATTTTATTGCTTCTGTTCTGAACATTGTAGCTCTAGCTAAAGTTCCAAGAACCTCCCTTCTTCCGGCCTTCTCCACCTGCCCACCCTCCTGCTGTCTTGGTGAGGGTACCCTAGACTTCTATGTCCTGTTCTACAGCCTGTCATCCTGTCCCATATGTACTGTCTGTAGCAGTCATCTGGTCTGCTTCTACCTCTGGGATGCAACTTGAATTGAAGGCTGTGCTGTAGTCCCAACTACAACCTGATAGTGGCAATATTTGAAGCTGTTAACAGGCGGAAGGGGATGGGGCAAAGGGAAGGTGCAGCCCAGCCCTGTACATGAGTGCTAGTGCACTGGAGGAACTTCAGGTTGCTCCATTGTGTATGGTTGACGGGGGTCTAAAACAGCGTGAAATGGACCAATCACAAGTCCATGTTAGTACCAGTCCGAAACCTATAGAGAGTAGAATTTACTACTTCGTTATGACTATTTGATTCAGATATCTTATGTCATAGGACTTATTTCAAAAAATGAAATTTATAATCTATTTCAAAATGCAACTGTTAGCTGAGTTTCCCCATGCTAATGCAATGGGGGAAATATCTCAATATCAATTTGTTTTCTTAACAAGGAGCTCAGATCAGCAGGCTAGTAACTATGAAGTGGTTCTCCCAATCAAGCTTTCCAGGACCCACAGGGCCTTTAGTCTGTGATGTCTGCCACCACCTAGTGGTGTTCTGGGGAATTACACCTGGGTTATGAAGCCAGAGAGAACAGAAATAATTCTGTAGGTAGTATTGCTTTAGGTAGCTGCTTTATTTACACAAGATACACCTCAGTATTGGTAACCGTGGGTGTATTCTCTAAAAGCTTGATTTCTTGTGTTACATTTGTGTTATCTGAATGTTCAATTTGGAAAAAAATAAAATTATTGCAGAAGGTAATGTGTTTAAAACTAGCAAGCTATGCTCTCAGGTAGACTCTCTAATGGTGAGAGGGAGCAGCGCTGTCTGCCTGCAGAGACTGGTGTTGTCAGAAGCCTGGGGGCTGCCTTGCTTGCCTAGTGTCCCAGCACCCAAACTAGTACCTGACACATGATAGAGTTCTGTCTGTGGGAGGGGTGGGCTAAAGTGGAGAAGGAGTTTCAGGAAGTGAACCTAGAAATGGTATCTCCTTTCCTTAGGAAGGAACAGCTGGAAATTTAGAATGGGAATTCAGAAATCGTCACATCTCAGTAGATGTGATGTGTGACTGGGAACTAGACCCCTTTGTTGTTCACAATAGGTCTAACAATACTCTGCTTGTTGTTCTGAGCGCAGAGGAGATGGCCTCTCCTCTCCAGGTGACTGGAGTGAAGATGCTGCCAGAGCACAATGAGCTAAGTGGGACGCTTAGGTCAGGACAGCTCTTTACCCCCATTGGAAGTCTGGGGTGGAATATAGACTAGTTCCTGACTGGTGATGTGTAGTATAGAGGTGTAGCACTTGTCTGGCATATGAAAAACCATGGGTTTGACCCCAGTGCAGTGGACAGCTGGGTGGATAGATGGTTATCTCAGACTGTATAATATTAACTTATTCTGGGCAAGTCAAAATAAAGGTGCTAAGATTCCAAGAACTGCTCTACCTCATTCCTTCATCCCTCAGAAGGGCTCTCAGTTAGCTGGTCACCCTTTGTATAGGGAATATTTAATGCATTAAAAACCCATTCCCAGTTATTGATTAATGGATGTTTTAAGACTACAAAGAAATATATCTTTTGTGATGATAATTAAATGAAGTAGTTTCTCCCCATCTAGCTTTCCAGGTGGATGCAGGGCAATCCATCTGTAATGTCTGCCACCTAGTGGTCATTTAGGGAATTACCTCTGGGTTATGACTAGTGGTAATTTTTTAGGTCATCTTCTTATATCAATAAACTGTGCGTGCATGGTTACACCTAGCCCCTGTGCCTGTACATCTCATGCTAAGGTAACTATTGCTCTGCTTCCTATCTTGATGCTATGTCTCCTGGACATATACTAGTAACAGTCATGCCGTGTGGTTTCTGCATTCAGCTGCTCTTTCTACAGGAGTCAATTCTTGTTTCCTTCCGGTGTGCACCGTTTGTCAGTCACTGGTACTTCAGACTGCAGTTTGGGCTGTTATAAGTAATCGAGCCATGAACAGCCACTTAGGTGTCTGGACGTTTATTACCTTTCTTGGATGGATTTTTAAGACATGTGTTATGCCATGTGGTAAATGCCTCTTGAACGTTTCATAAGCTGCTCATCACAGTCCTGCTCCACATGCACTTCAAGCAGTGAGTGTTGGCTTTATTGTTGTGTCTCCTTGCCAACACTGTTTGCTGTTGGCTGCCAGGACCTCAGAGGTGCTCGCTGTCTTTACATGCCCTCCACGCTGCCATCTCTTCCACATTCCTAAGTCGTTTCACTTTATATTTACTTCACATTTCAATTAAATTCTATAATAATTCTATACATTTATATCACAATCTGATGACACTCTACCCCGCCCCTCCCACCCTGGTGAAGCCCCTCTCCTCTCTACAGATCCCCCTCTCATTCTCTTGCCTTCTCATTTGGTTTGTTATCTACTGGGTTTAACCAGCGTCCTTGTGAGCATAGGTGTGACGCTGTCCGCCAGGGCATGGGGAACTCACCAGTGACCACACTACTGAAGACAGTGACTGCCCCTTCCCTAGTAGCTGCCGATATTCAGTAGCTCCCCAGGGAGAAGCAGGGCCCCATGACCCCCAAACCTCATCCATGATTGGTTATTGATCTCCCCGGTCTTGTGTAGGCAGCTTCAGCTTCTGCACGGCTACTATTGATTGTTCAGATCGTGCCCAGCAGAGAGTGAGCAGGTCACACTGTCTACCCTGCCATGTCTCTGAGCCAGAGCGGGGATGGAGATGTCCTCGTTAGTACTGAGCACACAGCACTCTTATTGTCAGCACTCAGCAGCCAGGAGACTGCACTTACCTCAGTTGGTGGCAAAAAGAAGCCTCGGGCCAGCCGTCTTCAGGCCAACCGCAGCTGGTGCCTGTCCTGTAGTCCTGTGTGGAGTCTTAATGCCAATTGAGCCTAGCTTATGGGTCTGGTCATGTGATTATAGTGCACTAGTGGTCATAGCTAAGATCTCTTAACCATCACTCTGGGTCATAAAGGAATTTGCCTGTGGGTTTTATCTAGAAGTTTCAATCAAGATTAGGGTATTCTTGGTTGGTTGCATTTTAGGATTGTAATATATTTTAATTACTTTTCATATATAAAAGAAATACAAGACTACATGCACATTCTCTTGATGTCAGATCTCTCTGTCCATTGTCTTTGAAACAGTTATCAAAACAGTGACTACCCAGTGACCCACTTGACGTACTTGCTGAAAGTCATTTGCTGAGTGTGCCAAGCCAGGGGTTTCTTTCACTCCCTTTGGTTGCGTTTAGCATGAGCTTTTCCTACTTTGAATGAACGTCACTTATTTTACTTGGTTGACTTGAGTCCTTTCTTATGATCTGATACAGGCCTTTAAATTCTGAGCAGCTGTAACAGTGTTTCTTTCATGGTTATCAGCAGATTGATGGCGCAGCCTTTGTGTAGATCCTCATTCGCATTTCTCCAGCCATTAGGTATATGGGCCACTGGTTCTCAGCAACCCCAGGGACATTTGGCCAGTGTTTCCTCAGATGCCTTTCTGATCCCTGTCCTCCCTGTGCACATTTGGTTTCCTTGGTGAGAGCTGGCCAGCGTCTGCGTCTACACATAGCCCTCTGGTCTTTCTGTGCTGTGCAGACCGGATCCCTAGTGAAGCGAGGGCACCTTCCCACTGCCGCCTCGCCTTCCTGATCCCCTCACAGCCGCTCCTGACCGCTCTCCCCCTCCGGAACGTGTGTTTCCATCTCTGCTTGTTTTTAATGTTACCCCATCTTGACAAACTCTGGCTGGTTTTTTTTTTCCTTACCTTTTCTTTACTTCCTTAAATTGGTTGTGCATTCTTTGAGTGTATTTGTTATTGTTGCTCTGTTGTTGTCCTGGTTAAATACAGCACTTGAAGGCACACAGATGGTTGGTTTTGACTCTTTTTTTATTTCTTTCAGGGTGATCATTATTAACACATCCTGTTATTTTCTTTTTAATATTGCTTCCTATAATTTCTGTTGCATTTTGTTGAATGTATAGTGAAATGGTTCTGGATTTGGATTTTTTTTTTCCTCTCAAAAAGGCGCTGTTGTTAACTTAGTAACCACGAAGTACACTCCACATAGAATAGTGCTACTTCTCTTTTCTGTTGTTGTTCTCCTCCTCATCTTCCTCCTTCTTCTTCGACTTTTCAAAAAACCTGATTTTTTAACTTTGCTAAGTTTGAAAATTTGTATTCCTAAAAGGCTTCCTATATGTGCAAGATGGAAATACACCCCCCCCTCCTCGAGGTACCTGTGCACATCTGTAGCACATCTGCCTCCAGCTTGCTGTCCTCCTTTAACTTTAGCTAGTCCACTAAGTGCAATTAGTGCTGCCTGTATGTGCGTGGGGGCTGCGGGGTGGGGTAATCCATCGGGGCTTGGACACCCCTAAAAGAAAAGTGACTTTCCTCCCGCTGTGGCCGTCAGCTGCCAAAGCTCCTTGACTCATTGGGGCCCTTAGGTGCCCTCCGCCTTCCACACTGGGATGTTTAGCCTCCGTGGTCCTGGGCACCTATGGAACCACAGCTGCTCTGCCGTCATGTGTATGAGAGGCCATGCCCACTGGACAGAATTTCCCAGCATTCCTCCACTCCTCTGGCATACATTCTTGCTTTGCTTTTTAACCTCACTTCCCAGAAATCTCTGGACTCTGCCATGCTTAGTGGTATCCAGTGACTAGACAGAAGTCATGTTCAAGCTCTGAACTAAGGCCCCTGTCCTCTGCCACATGGAAATGGACCTTTATGTGCAAGACCAAGACATAGACAGCCATTCATGCCAGGGGGCCAGGCGGTATAAATTGAAGCTGGGTGCAGGAATGCTGGGTCTGGACAGTCTTCCGAGACACTCTTTATTGAAAGGAGACAGTTAGCCCACCCGGAGTCGCCATCCAACACAGCAGCGGTTTGGTGGGAGAGAAGAGAAGCCAGACCTGAGCACTCTCTGCTTCCCTAGCCGCCCACATTCGCTTGGCATGCTGCAAGTGTGTGCACTTAACTCATGGCCACAGCCGTAAGACTGTCTACCATTCCTTCCCTGTCCTGTGCTGTTCTCTGCTTCATCCATCAGAATTCTCTAAAGACAGACATACACTCTAGAGCATGCTATCTCCCAGTCTCTGCAGCCCAGGAGGGTGGCCACCTCCTTAGCTGTGCTTTGTCTTCTCACTAGCCTAGAATCCTTCCCTGATAGTGAGAATGCTATATACTCACATAAAATATGCAAAGCTGACCTGTCCATCAAACTAAGGAGCAATATCAGGTCATGGTGTTTTCTTCTAGTTGTGTGTGTGTGTGTGTGTGTGTGTGTGTGTGTGTGTGTGTGTGTGTGTGTATAATTTCATACCCTGAAGCCTGTATATGATATAGTAAAAGCAAGATTCTGTTTATGAAGTTATGAGTTAAATATAGCTTCCTTCATTTTGTTGACATTTTGAAATTTTCAAAGATATGTGTTACATTATATGGTTACTTTCTATTATTTCTACACACATACACATATGTGCATATATATATTTGGGTTTTTAATTTTGTCATATGTAAGCTTAGACTATGCAAACTTTTTATTTGTTATGAATTTGCTTTTGCAATAATTTCCATGTTATTATAAATTATATATAAATTAGTTTTAAGTGAGTGCAAGTTATGTCACAGAAATGTAATCCAAAGAGTATAACTCAGACTAGTAGCTCTGATTTCTGATATTTACAGGAAAAAGTCCTTGATGATAATTAGTGTTTTTTATTTAGTAAAGATACAAAGGAAGGAATTTCAGAACTAGACAGCTTGCTCAATTGTAGAAAAACCTAAAGGTGAAAATCTTGTACCAAGATCTGGTCACTGCTCCCTACGGCACATGACCGCCTGGCAGCACCGTCCTCTAAGCATTAGGAATCATGTGCCCAGTTCAACCTAGGCCATGGTTTCTAAAAGCACCTAGATTAAATGGAGTGTATACTTAAGAACATATACACAGTGGGGCTGGAGTGGGGCTACCTATATTTAAAAGTTTAAAACACACCAGCTCGTCCTAACAAAGGAGATGAGGCACAGGAACTGGTAACAACTGTTGGTGTGTGAATACCTTTGACTGCTATATGAGTGAGTCCATTCACCAACCCAGTCCAAGATGGACGTGGTCCTTCAAGTTTCTCCTACAGAACCTAAGGTTCTGTCAAATGATAGTTTATTAATCTCTCTTTCTATTTCTACATTATATTTTATATCTTCATTTCAGTGAAGAAGTTTTTAACATTAACACAGTGAGACCCTGGCTTTCTTTTCTTCCCCACTTCATAGGATCTGAAGAAGAAGCTGAGGAAAAACAGGACAGTGAGAAACCGCTTTTAGAACTATGAGTTCTGCTCTATGAAGTGAGTGTTAATAAATTAAATTGTATCAACAAAGTGTGGAAGTGCCACGGAGTATGCAGCCAACCAGAGCCAGACTTATCCTGCTTGTGTGTGTGTAACAACAATTCAGATTGAGGCCTTCATATTATATATGGGTTGTAAATATGTAGCCTGAAAGAGCCCTCAGAGACGCACATTTCTAGGAAAATAAGGATTAATTTAGCCAGACTATCAGTGCCAGCTATTGGCTTAATTTCAAACAACCCCCCTAACATGTCTTAAGGTCAGCAATCCTGTGAGGTATAGGACTGGTGGTACCTCCCTGTTACACCTGTGGGTGGAGAGGGTGGGTGAGGGACTTGTCTGGAATGGCACAGCATAAAGTGGGGAACTGAGCTCAGATCCACCCAGTTGTACCCCGGGGACTTCTGCAGCTTCCTGTAGGGATGCAGCTTCCCGTAGGGATGCGTCTCAAGGGTGTTAGCACGTCTCATAGGAAAGCTGTGAGCTCTAGCATGGAGGACATTGGTCAGTGTCTTCATATGATAGGTAAGTCACTTGAACATCCTCATGCAGGGACAGTAAGTAGCAAGCAGAGGGCAGCAGTGCTTCTGGCCATAACCACTGGGGAAGAGGCTCTCAGACTGTGGCTCACAACGCGAGGGAAGGCAGATGGGCCACTGGCCCAGCCAGTGCCACAGCAGATGAGCCCCGTGTTTGTGACATTGTCAGCACACAGCACAGCATAGAAAGCTGGACACACACAAGAGGGGAAACTGTCAGCATGACTTAATCAGTCTTTATGCTGGACCCTTTAGAATAAAGCCGTATGTTGTCATGGCGCTGTCCCTTCTGTATCTCTGCCACAGCCCGCCTGCAGTGGAGTTAGGAAACTGGCAGGCAGCACAGCCCTTGGCGCCAGCCACTACTCACTGGCTCACTCTTTCTCTAGTGTGAAGAACCTCACTGCGAGTCACAGGAGGACAGCTGAGGCGGTGATCTGCTCACTGCTGAGTTTATTTATGGTGATACCTCATGGACATTGCTCCACCTCCACTCACAGCATCCCTGCCGGTGGCCATTGGGTCATGCTGTGCTCCTTCCTCTAGTCTGTGAGTTTCGGTCTGACCTGATAACGATTAACTCGGTCTTGTGCTGCATCTGAATCAAAAGACTGCTTAATATATTGAAATAACAATTTTGTAGTAAGTGAGATACCTTTTTATTTCAGTTCTCAGAATGTATTCTTTTTGTTTCATGTCTCAGATTTCTTTTGTATTTCTTTTTTAACTCCTTACATTTCACTTGTGTTTTTAAATTCATGCACATGTGCTCTTTATACAATTTTAAAATAATAAATCCAACATATCAAAATGACTGTGTGTTGTGTTTTGTCTATATTATATGTTTGTCCAGGAGTGGTAAGTTACAAAAGGAAGAAGGACATAGAACTTATTTTCCTGTGTTTTGTATGTCTCTCTTGGGACTTCTTGTTCTGAGGTGGGGTCTGATGTTCTACATGCAGACAACCTGCAAAGGCTATGGATGCTTTTGCTATCACTTTTCCTGGATGCTTATTTCCTTGGATTAATATGAACTAATTTACATCATCAGCTGTTTTTCCAGTCACGTTTCCGAATTCACGTTCAGCTTCCCAGGACAGACTGTGAGGCTCCACCGCTGGCTGTGTCATGATAGGAAGGTTAACTGCATGCAGCAGCAGTGCTTCAGGCTTGGGTGGAAACAGGCCCTGTGCAGATCCAGTCCTGCATATACACTGTCTCAAGAGTATACCCACCTTAGCAGGGCCACAAGGAGTCTGGCAGGGACACTGGCATGCAACCAAGGAGGGAGAGGAAAGGGAATTCTCCAGGTCTGTCCTTGGGACAGGGCCTCAGGAACTTGATGGAACGATTTCAGTGACAATTTCCTGTGTCAGCAGTGGAACAGTATGTACTTGAAGCCTAGGCGGATGCCAGTGCCGAGAAAGAGTGCTGGCCCGAGCCAGTAGATGTGGCCAGTCCTCTCGGGAAGACTGCAGCCATGTGAAATTGGCCGATCACAGACACAGGTAGACATTGTGTGTATGCAATTGTGAGGTCACACACTGCGTCCTAGGGAGATTACCTCAGAGGTAGTCCTGCTTCCATTGGCTCCAGATGAAGGAGCCCTGGGGTGTGGGTGTCTGCTCTGCACCCAGCCTGTTCTCTGACCTCTCATTACTGCATGATGTGTCCTAGAGTTAGCTTTACAGAGGTGCTTCTGGTATCAGCCCAGATGAGTGTTTCAGTGCATTGAGTTGGCTTACATTCCTTTGCCCATAAAGCACATTACTGTGGCCCACGCCTCCGTCAGCTGGAATCAGAATGCACATTAGCACCCTCTTTGCACTCTGAGAAAAAACAAAGTTAAAAGTGTCAGCATCTGATTTTAGCTGAGGCAGCTGAGCTCCAAGTGTCCACCCCAGGAGTCCTGCTGTGCTTGCTGTGACTTCAGTTTGACAACCACCACCCAGCATGAAGCTATTTTTTTTATTGATATATTTTTTATTTACATTTCAAATGATTTCCCCTTTTCTGGGTCCCCCCCCCCCCACAGGCCGGTTTGAAGCAGTGTACAGCTGGTTGTGGTTTAACTGCCCCTGTTTGCTCTTCTGACACCCTAGCTACCCTTTGGTTACCCCAGTCAGTAGTGGTGGCTTTGGCTTTGAGCATTTTCCAGGAAGCAACCACATTGACCAAGAAGGTAAGCAAAAGATGTCTGAGAAAATAAAGCCACCAGCCTTAGCAGAGCCATTCTGCACACCAGTAACCCCTGTTCTCCCCTCCTCCTCCGCAACTGGCACTCTGTACTGCTGAGACTTGGGAGCCCAGGTGGACTCTGGAAGGAGGGTGCGGAGATGGCTGAGCACAGGAGATGCTGCCTGTGTTCTGGCTAGTCATGGCCTCACAACGCTCCTGCTGCTGGTTGTCACTTGCCACTGCAGAACGAGTTCCATGTCTGGAAAGCCAGGCCAGGAACTTGAACTGAAAAAGTCTGATCAACTCAGGACCATCAAGGAGTTATCTCCAAGTCTTGTTCATGAGTTGTTCCAAAATGTAGCTCTGCCTGCTTTCCACAGAACCTGCTTTTTAGACTGAGGCTGGTTGTAAACCACCTTTCAAGTTCTGAGTTCCTAAGTGTCCATTAGAAAAGGTGTGTCACAACACTGACCACTGGATGAGAGCATCCAGCTACTGCATGTGGAACATTTGGCTTATTATCTCTGCTTACAGAAAGGTGCCATGTGTGCTGGTGTTACTGCACGGAAGAAAATGGGAGAAGAACGTGAATAGACACGAAAAGAGACATAAACAGGCATCAAACTGATGAGAAGTTTACTTTCAGAAAAAAGCAAATTGATGCCGCCGTTGAGATCCTGTTTTATACATGAAAGCTTAGCATGGCACTGATTGACAGGCCTTCTCCAGATGTTCACATACATCTGGCTGCAGAGCTAAGGTGGGCTTTCTGAAGGGGGATTTGGTATATCTTCTCAGCATCACTAGAGGACATGAATAAGGTAGTAGTCTGTTGTACATATGTGTAGCTGTGCATGTCCACACATAGGTAGTAGTCTGTTGTTGTACTTGTAGTTTGTAGCACAACAGCCTTGGTGGACAGAAAGTCTGTGTGGAAGTCGGCCTTGCGGAAACAATCTATAACAGGTTGGCCTGTAGCTCTGTAATTCCAACAAGAGCATATATTAAGGAGATGAAAGGGTGATGGATCATTCTCTCAATCAGTTCTTAGCCTGGTGAGGAAGATTTTCCTGAGGAATGTCTTTTGCTGCTCCATTGCCAAATGATTTAGAAGGTAAGAGTTGGGCTGCTGAGCCTTGGCAGCCTGGGTTCAAATCCTTGGTCCAGTTCTTAGTTGCAGAGTTATAGAAAGGTTTCTTACTCATCTTGGCCTTGCTTTCCCAACCTATAGAACGCCACTTACCCTTGTCTCA
Source organism: Apodemus sylvaticus (assembly GCF_947179515.1). Taxonomy (NCBI): domain Eukaryota; kingdom Metazoa; phylum Chordata; class Mammalia; order Rodentia; family Muridae; genus Apodemus; species Apodemus sylvaticus. The sequence continues at coordinate 47,368,168 of NC_067485.1, forward strand.
CTGCGTGTGAATAAGATATAAGTTAAGGCTCCACATACCATGATCACTGTTCTTCATTAGGTTTTTTGCAATTGAATTTGTAGATGCATACAAACTGGAATATGTTCCTTACAACATAGTTAAATTTCATCATTAAGACTAATCATACACGTAATATAATGTCTATTTCACATAGCTGGAAGACAAAATGAATGCTTTCAAAGACTGAAAACTACCTAAGGAAAGATGCTTACAATGACTTGAAGTTTGTACAGTGGAGACATTCATCAAGCATAGGATTCTGTAATTACAGGTACATGTTACGGATCACTGTGGGAGGGAAAAGAGTAAGAAACAGACCAACTCACTCAAACTCTTAAAATGGCTTTGAAGTGTGACTTCTGGTCCAGGGTCCTCCCACTCAAAGCACTTGGCTTCCCTACATATCAATTTTGGTGAACAAGCCTTGGATGAAGGATGTGCAACTGTCTTCCTCCTCAGAAATGTATTTGGCTTCATCAGAGTCTTCCATACAGCAAGTCTGAGGACTTCTGGAGCCCACTGGGTGGAAGAGCTAGGTGTCAGAATGTTGTTCACATCCTGAGAGCATTAACAATGGCCCCATGGTATCTGCAGCCCATAGCCCACTTCATTAGTGCTCTCCCAGAAAGAGCAAGGGCATGGTAGGTACAGTGAAGTCAGAGTTTCTGCTGGTGGCAGAGCGGGAGACTACTGTGATTCCAGAGTAGAGCAGAGTCTTTCCCAAAGAAGAAGGGCTGAGAATTGATGAATAACAGGTGACCTGGAGTATATGTAAGGAAAACAGACATGCAAAACCATCAGGAAATTCTTGAGTTGATTCAAACCTTTTATTTTTCTCAATTGAGAGTGACTTAGAGGAAGGCAAGTAATAATTGCCTAATTTATCTGTGTCTATAAAACAAATGCACAAGATTCAGACAAACCTCATTTCAAATTATGACTGTTAATTGAAAATCAGTGACTGTAAATGTTCTATAGAATAGAGTTGTACTTACATCAGTACCCTCAGTAAATTGTAATTTGTCTGGTGCTTTACTAGAAGCTAAGTCTTTATATGAGGGTGTGGTATCACCTTTGTGTGAAGGTGTGGTATCCAGTATTTCTAAGGTAGAGTCGAGAACATAGTCTGAGGCTCTCAAGAACTTTATTAACCCATGTAATGTGCACAGCTCCAAAGGACACATAATTCTGACTTTCTTTGAACCAGATGGAGCCCGTGTGCACCCTCAGGGAGCGCAGACGGTGTATGCTGCCGGGACCTCACCCGCATGCTGATCACTCCGCTGGGCAGCCGATCCCCCAACCGGGCAGGCGCACACAAGGTTAGCCTGGCCGCCCAGGCCCTGAGTCCATGCAGAAGCCTGGGAGGCCAAGGTCCGAGCAAAGTTCCCCTCGGGCTATGACTGTCAGTGGGGTCCGCCAGGTGACCAGGATGGCGGGCGTGCGCGTTCGCGTTCCCCGAAAGCGCCGGGAGAGTCTGCTGGGCTAACAACCTCCTGGGCAGGTTGACACACAGATGGGCCACCAAGCCGCCCAGTTCTTGGGGTCAGTCCAGGGCCTGTTGGGGCCTAGACCCCCGCTTTGTTAGCCTCAGGCTATGCTTGTTAGCCGTCTCTGCCCTCCTGAGCACTCTGGGTCCTATAGGCAAAATGGCGGCGCGCGCGTAGGCCAGGGCAAAAAAACCTCCTGGCTGGGTTGGCACCCCGATGGCCCCCCGAACAGCCCAGGGCCTGGGTGCAGGCCAACGCCCGTCGGGCTCAGACCCCCACGATGTTGGCCTCGGGTTATGTTTGCGTACCTCAGTCTGTCTGATCTCTCTGGAGTCCGAAACCAAGATGGAGGTGAGTCTCTCCTGAGTGGCGGAAGGCCCTCTGACTTTCTTTCACAGGAGGAAACCATGGTTCAGTATTTGATCTCACACAGATTCAAATTCTGGATCCAGAGTTGAAACCTAGGTCCATGTGTTCATTTCCTCCATTGTCTTTCCTCTCTGGGGTTTGGGCAGCTCTCCTGGGAACAGTGTGAGGATTGGGAAGCATGATACTGTGAAATAGGCACAGATCACACAGTGTGTATCTGTTTCCATGGAGATGACCTAGTTTTTCCCTGAGTGAGCAGTCTCATTGGCTTTTGCATTTGGCTGCATCTCCTAGGTCCCACTGTTCCCAACCATCATCTAAGATTTAGGATTATAGTTTTGGACCTTGTTACAAATACATAGCATGTCCTAGTCAAGTTGTCATATTTCTTTGCACCTTGAACCTTCAATCAGTCATAAATAAAAGCACACATCACACCAAAAGTAGGCTAGTTTTTTTCTTTTATTATATTTTATAAAACAAAGCACAAAATTCAAGTTCAGATAAAGTTATTTAGAGCATATGAAGCAGAGGCTTTGGGAGCATTATCTGGTTCTAGAGCATGAAGTGGTGTGACTAGGAGCTGCAGTTTGTGTACATTGGGCCTGTGATGCTAGGAGCTGTTAGAGGGGCTGAGAGAGGGTGGGTTGGGGTGGCTGGATGCTTGGAAGCTACTGTTTGTTGAAGAGTGAGGTTGATCAGTTTCCTCTCTGCTGTGAGAACAATAGTAATGATACAAAACCCACACATATGTGTCCTTGAGGTCAAAGCCAGCAAGCAAGCCCAGCTAGACCCTCAGCAGATATTGAGATGCAGGAAGGATGCCGATAGCAGGACCCTCCTGTTTCATAAGGGATGATGATCTCTTATGAATGTTGACCATCACAAGGCATGGGTGCTCTTCTGAACAGACAGAATGCAACGAAGGCCAAGTGGACCACGCTCTTGACAAACAGGATGAGGTAGGTGTAGAATGCATAGGTGGTGGTGACCTGAAGCTGCAGCACATCTAAAGGAATCCTGGAGTTAGTTCCATCTGCTCTTTTGACAAAACAGCACACATAGGCAACTTTTTTTTCTGGTAACCTGCATTGAGGGACAACTCAACACCTACCACTCTTAGCAGAGGGAGCAAGAGGACTCATCTTAGAAGTCAAATTAATAACAACCCTTGATAAGTTCATTTGTAATCTTCCTACTACTGAAAAGAGAAGTTGCACTTGGGATAGATACATTCATTTGAAGGTTAAGTGGGGTATAAGTTTAGAAATGTTCAACATCCTTACTCATCAGGGAAATGCAAATCAAAACAGCCCTGAGATTTCACCACACAACAGTCAGAATGGCTAAGATCAAAAAGTCAGGAGAAAACAAGTGCTGGTGAGAATGTGAAGAAAGAGGAGCACTCCTCCACTGCTGGTGAGGTTGAAAGCTGGTACTACCACTCTGGAAGTCAGTCTGGCAGTTCCTCAGAAAACTGGGAATGATACTTCCAGAGGATCCTGCTATACCACTCTTGGGCATATACCCAGAGGATTCCCCAGCATGTAATAAGGATAAATGCTCCACTATGTTCATAGCAGCCCTATTTATAATAGCCAGAAACTGGAAAGAACCCACATGTCCCTCAACGGAGAAATGGATACAGAAAATGTGGTATATATACACAATGGAGTACTATTCAGCCATTAGAAACAATGAATTCATGAAATTCTTAGACAACCCAATCTCAAAAGAACACTCATGGTATGCACTAACTGATAAATGGATATTAGCCTAGAAGCATGGAATACCCAAGACACGTTGCACATGTCAAATGGTGCCCAAGAAGAAGAAAGGAGTGGCCCCTGGTCCTGGAAAAGCTCGGTGCAGCAGTGTAGGGGAATACCAGAACAGGGAAGTGGGAGTGGTTGGATTGCAGAACAGGGGGAGGGAAGAGGGCTTATGGGACTTTCTGGAGGGGGGATCCAGGAGAGGGAAAATCACTTGAAATGTAAATAAAGAATATATGGAATAAAAAAAAAGAAAACTTCACTTCTGGTATATCTAAATAATAACAGGTAATATTTATCACTAACAAAGCAAATTCTAAATAATATTCTGATATCTTTGCACATAAAACATTTACCTTTTTCATAAATTAATAGCTTTTGGTAGAGGAAGAATTTTAATTTCTGTTTGCAATATAACAGAAGGCACAGAAAAATTCATTTGCCTAATGCGTATCAAGTAACCAACCCAGTCTAAGTCTTTGTCTACAGAAGCAACTTTAAAGAAATGTTACCTAATTTATATATTTCTAAGTATAACTATCAGCCCAGACATAAAAATATAAGCAAAAATACAACATAGAACATCTGAAGCACTTTAGATGAAGCCTGGTGTGCTCCTCCAGGAGACACTGACTGTGGGAACCCAATGCCAGCACAGTGGGATGGACAGGAGATTGTAGAGGAGAGCACTACAGAAAGGCCTGAGGTAACCTGTCAATCCAGGTTCCTAAGACACCTGTCTCTTTCAAGGCTCTCCTTAGTATATAATGGCTAATTGAAGATTTATAAGAAATATATGCTGTCGTCAATTAGTGTAGTGATGGAATTGGAGAGCCACAAAAGTAGCTACTTAATGAGTCAAGGCCATGATTCTTTCTGGCCTAAAGAGAAAAGATCTCAAGTGACAAAAATTTTTAACTCTGTCCTTGGTCAGGTCCATTCCTCCTGTGTACCTCAGATTCTGAGTTCATGGCCCCAAGGAAATGGAAGAGCAGTTAGCCCTAGAATAAATGT